>NC_048595.1:453145372-453247872 GCF_003668045.3 Cricetulus griseus
TAGGAACAATGTATCCTAATTGCTGCCTTAAGAATAAGTTGGTAGAATTGGTACATTGGTCTGCAGTGTTGCAGGCGCTGGTGTTGTGTGGCGTGCTAGGTCTCCGTCTCCCCACTGCACGGGGTTGAGGAGCAGCAGAGCGTCGTCCGCCTTCCCACTGGGATTTTAGTCTGTTTTATCCAGCTTCCTGCTGCTGCTCCCATGTTCTCCTCTCAGCTGGTAACAGTCACTCCTGCTTTCCCTCCCTGGCTGTATAGAATTGGAAAGCTCTACTTCTTAATAGTTACCTTAAAATCCGTATTTGCTTCTGTGTCTGCATACAGTTACGGCCGAGGAAGAACCACACAGAAGCTTCTAGTGCATCCCATTGCAGTTCTTCTGCCCTGGGAAAGTGGCCAGTGGGCTACCTATGTATTTACTGCTGTCAGTTCTTCCACCCAACTGTGGGTCTGTTTAAATAGGGAAGCCAGGACCACAGGACAGAGTGTGAGAAAATGCTCCTTACCCAGTGATGGCAAATGTGAACTCTGCCAAGATCTAAGGCTGAAGAGATGGCTCAGCCATTAAGAGAATGAGCTGTTCTTGAAGAAGACGAAGTTCAGCTAGGCTCACAACTGCCTGTAACGCTAACCGTCTCTGGCATCCATGGGCATCCACACACGTGGCATGCTCTCACATGGCATGTACATTTACAATAACAAAATAATCCTTCAAAACAGTTGCTAAGCTCTGAGCGTGCTGATGTCCTAGGCATTGGCCCTGATACTCTTGATCTCTTTATCTGCATTTCTTATGTGAATGAGGTGTGTATCTTTTTTTTCAGTCAATACTGCATTGAAACCCTGCTGTAGAAAAACCCATATATTAGCAAATAAATCATCTAAGGTATTAAGCTATCTAATGTTGTATTAGGCTTCCTCAAACTTTGGATGGTATTTTTGGTACTGAAAGTTTATTGAATGAAGCATACATGGAGACAGATGCAAATATTTTCCTTGTGCCTAAGCTTGAGTCTTGTCTTGTTTGTTTGATCATCGCTGTGGTAAAATGCAACTCATTTGTTATTTTTTTATACTATATTAATGGTGTGAGTTCTGTGTATTTTAAAAATTTTTCTGACAAAAGGTTTGGCAGTAGACTGGAGCTTCATCTGCCTGTCTGAATTTAATTTTTACCATCTGACAAGTGTGTAGCTGAGTGTTGTTAAATGTATTTGAAAGCCCTCCTTAAGTAGAACTTAACTGGAGGGTGAAGGTGATTTCCTTCTGAGACAGTGGCTTCCTAATAATTCTGCTCTGTTGTTCTCCCTTCAGAATCTCTACCGATTTGAAGGCACTGGGTTTTCAAACATCCCCCAACTTATAGATCACCACTTCTCAACCAAGCAGGTCATCACCAAGAAGTCTGGAGTGGTTCTGCTGAATCCTGTTCCTAAGGTATGCTGAACTCTTGTTTCTTTGTTGTAAAAAATGTATACTTGTTAGTGCGTCCCACAATGAGGAACGTTTTTAAGTTGTGTGTTAGGGTCAGAAACAAATCACTTCTGTGAATATCAATAACTCCTGGAATAGTTGAAATATCGACCTCCTTTAATTTTATTAAGACACATTGCCTTTCTGCTCAGTATTTGCTAGGATACAAATGACCTCATTTCTTTCTTTCCCAACTCATGTTGGAGGACGTGAGATTTATCCTTTGAAAGGTCCTAGCAAAAGATTTGAAGATGAACACATCAAAAAACACATCTAGCAACCAGGAGTTAAGTCAGAATGTTAGGTTAAGAGTGTGAGGTTTACAGTACAGTGCAGGTTTGGGACAATTTAAAGCTATACTGTTCTTCTTAGAAAACGTACCTTCCCCGGGCAGCCAGGTCCAAGATGGCTTTCGATCATTTTGACCCCTAGAATCTATCACAGGACAATTCTTTCATGTGCTAAGGGCCATGAGAGGTTAGGAATGGGCACGAGGAATGCTGGTGTGTTCCAGGCAGCACCCGAGGCACCCAGGCCAGAGTGCAACAGTGTGAGCCTTTTAGCACCTTGAGTGTTGGGGGGCACTGGGTTGGGGATGGCAGGAGCCCTGTCCTTTGAGGGATGTGTGACAAGAAGAATGGTGCCAAAAGGGGAAAGACATTAAAATTGGTAGGTGACATGTATGCATTTGATTTTTATAGAGCTAGTTGCTGCTTCTAATTTGAAGTGACAGTCCCAAGAATGCTGATACAATTGGAAAATTTAAAATGTTACTGTGTTTTCCTTTATTAGTATAGGAAATAATGTCTGTTTAGAGTGGTTGATCTTAGGACTTTACCATTAATACATCAATAACAAGTGAATTCTAGGTCTCATCCAGTATTGTACCTACAGTGTAGCCCTCTCCCCAGGGTGACTTCAAACTCATCACATCTGACTTCAGTTTGTTCCTACTTATACCTAGCTTCTCAGAACCCACAAGCCTGCGGTTACCTTTAATGTCTCCTTCTACACCTCAGCTTCTCCAGTCAGATGACGAGAGCTTTGTGTTCTTAATTATACACTTGACAGTATGAACTGCAGGCCCAGTGTATCCTGTTCTGAATCAGCCTCAATTTACCATGCTAGGTTAATATGAAATAAACTGTTTTTACACTAGATGCTTAGGTTTACAGACAACCAAATATTTGCACAGTCTGTAGGCTTAGATCCACGTTAGAGATCAAACCCATGATAGAAATTAACTTGCAGATCTGGGCCTGAGCAGGAGTATATAGTCTCAAATAAAATTATACCCCTCACTGCATAGATATTCCCATGAAATGAACTTAGGTAATGGATTAGATTCTCTAGACTATTACATGGTCAATTATTATTTTTATGTCAGTTCTCTAATACTGTGGAGTCGATTATCCCATCATTTTATAGCACTAGTTATGCAAATAAGTGGATGCAGGAAGCTGTAGCAGGTTAAAGAGCTACATTTGATTGTTTTATGTGGTAAAAGCTTAAAGCTGATCTACCTGTTAACCTGATAGAGAGCCCTGCTGCTTGAAATATGCACAATAGTATCTGTTTATTGTAACATTGTTACACACTTGCTTCTGAGAATCGTATTACTCTTTTTAAAGATAATTGGATTACAGGTTATGAAGGACAATTTTCAATTATGAGTGGAAAGCAAATTGTTATGGATTTTGTTGTGGTGGTATTATTACCATATATCTTCCTCTGGAAAGTTATTTGTACTCTTATTACTGAATCTATTTTTTTGATTTAAATTGTGTAAGAAGTTAATATATTTGACCATGTAATAATGCTATATAAAATTAGATACAGAATATCTAATTTTCATCTTTCTAGACTTTATTTTTAGCCTTCATAGAGAATGTTATTTTGTTTTAGGAGCAATTTTTGTTTCCCATGTATTTTTTCTGTTATGCATGAAAATATAATTTTATTGCTGTAATGCCTACAGTGACTAAAGTAGTTTCTTAATCTTTATTATTTGCATTTACTCGCAAGTGTAGGAACACTAGACAATTAGAATGGGGGAATTGCTTATCTTTCACAGTTTAATAATGGTGCTAATGAGTGGGTACCTTACGCATCTGCCCTCACCCGATGACTGGTTTTTCCTGTACTGCCTCACAGAGCCCGTGCAGGACTTTAGGATGGGGAATTGTTGTAAAGAGGACTATCTGGTCGCCCATATTTGCCATCTGGAAGCAGCAAACCCAGTGGGCTTCTGGGCCCTGTTCTTAGTTTAGTTGCTTCTGAAGAATCATTTGCTCCAAGAGCCCTTCTCTGTCATGTATAAATAGTATATCCTCATTGTATGTTTTCTTATTTCTTTTCTTGTTTCTCACTGGTTAATTTCTAATGGTTATATATAAGCACCTTTAAAAGACATCATGCATTTTAATTGTTTTCTCTCCCACAAGTGCAGTGCAAGTTCCATAAAGTAAGAATTGTGCTTGACTTAGTATCGGTGTCTCCCTCGTACATGGAAGGGTGTTGGACAAGAAGAAGCACTGAGTAGATGCTAAAAGATTGACTCCATCCGTTCATCCCTGGGACTTTGGAGTCACCGCCACCATCACCCTGTTCCTTTCCAGTGCTGGGGGTTGAGTGTGGTGCCCCCTGAGCTCCCAGCAGGCACTCAGCCGTGAGGTGTATCCTTGGGCCAAATGCTTTAACTTATGAGCCTCTCTCGTATTGCTGAAGGCTGTGCTTTGTCATTAGCTCTATACAGTATCATTGTTGTCTTTAGCATCATGTAGGATGATGAATGAGGAGCTGTTGCTTTATGTGGTAAAGGGCCTGCTGAGAAAACAGAACTGATGGAGGCAATGTTGGGTTTTGCATCTGTGTTGTTAGCTATGGATTTCAGTAGAAGCTGGGAGAACTATTTATTTTAAGGAATGTAAATGTGGATTCACAGAAAGGAAGTCTTCTCCTTTGAAAAAGTGCTAGATTGGAAAGAGAATGTCCACATATTCAAACCTGTAAGTCTGTATAAAAGGCAAATCGTGAAACTAGTATTGGGCAGAGCTGGAATTGAGATACAATGTAGAATTTGAGAAAATAGAAGTAAGAATTCACCCAAGTTAACATTTAAATGGCACTTCAGAAGTTATTTTATTGGGCAAAGCTAATATTTCTTCCAATATAGCTTTTATAGGAAGAAATTTTCTGAATGGTCTTCAAAGCTCAAGTGTTCATGAGTAAACGCAGGTCAGTCAGGCAGAGAGCTGATTCTTGAGCCCTAGGGGCATGCTTGCCTCCTGGCACAATCAGGTGACTGTGGTTGTTTACTGACTTTAGTGTGGATAGACAAAATCTTAGAGGCAGATACGTAGAGAAGGTGATGAGTTTCTCCATGACTGAAAGTAGAGAGTCTGTGGCAGCAGCATGAGGATCAGTGCAAGCAAAGAGCCGTCCTAAGGCAGAGGAAGATGGAAGACTGCATTGTTTCTGATGACTCGGATGGCTTTCTGTCTGCTCTCCAAATATTGCTAAGACCATGTATTTATAGTGACTAGGAATGTTTTTAGTATATTTGAGGTTTTCTTACTTTAACTTTTTTGTGAAACCAAGAGACTTCCTTTTTTCTAAATCTATTCCCACATTCCTTTATGTAGCATGAATAACAAAAACCCAGATATTGGGGCTAAAGCTGAAGATCAGAGAAGCAAAGTGGCTTGCCGCTAACTCTTACCTCCACCTCAGACTGAAAGGGTGACCCTGTCTCCATGAACCCTCAGACTGAATCCGACTGCGTCTGTCTCCAGCAAACCTCAGACTCCTGCTTCCTTATAGTCTTCTCTAGTGCTGGGGTCAAAGGTGTGGCCACCATGGTCTGATCCCTGTGGCTAACTAGGGGCTTAGGTGTGTGGCTAACCAGTGGCTTAGCTCTGTACTCTGATCTTCAGGCAAGCTTTTATTAAGATCCATTGAGTAGTTTTAAAGATAATTTTATATTTGAATAAGGAGAATAATGGAAAATATACATGGTTTAGTATTCATTCAGTAGATTTTTACTTACTCTGCACTGTGTGCTTAGCAGAGTTCTGAATTGTCATGAATAAGTGCTCTAATACCAGAGTAAGGAGGTAACAGAGGGCTGTGTCCCTGTGGTCAAGGCATGGCTTACATGCTGTGGGGCTGTGTGTGGTGTGGAAAGCAATAGCTACTGCTTTTCATTTTAAAGGACCAGGCTGGGGAGACCCACAGAAGCAGCTGACCTGAACAAGGGGGAGTTCATGGGCCCCAGACTGCTAGCTGGGAAACCAGCATAGGACTGATCCAGACCCCATGAACGTGGGTGTCAGTGAGGAGGCCTCGGAAATCTCTGGGGCCTCTGATAGTAGTTCAGCATTTGTCTCTAGTACACGAATGGACTTTGGGAGCCCATTCCACACAGAGGGATGCTCTCTCAGCCTAGACACACGGGGGAGGGCCTAGGCCCTGCTCCAAATGATAAGACAGACTTTGAAGATCCCCCATAGAAGGTCTTACCCTGCCTGGGGAGCAGAAAGTGTATGGGATAGGTAGGGGGTTAATAGGAGGCAGGGGAGGAGGGAAGGGAGAGGGAACTGGGATTGACATGTAAAACAAGCTTGCTTCTAATTTAAATTAAAAAATGGACATAAATAAAATAAAACAAAACAAACAAACAAAAAAATATTTAAAATTAGCCGGGCAGTAGTGGCTCACTCCTTTAATCCCAGTTCTCAGGAGGCAGAGGCAGGCAGATCTCTGTGAGTTCAAGACCAGCCTGGTCTACAAGAGCTAGCTAGTTCCAGGACAGCCTCCAAAGCCACAGAGAAACTCTGTCTCTGAAAAAAAATTAATTTTTGATGATTTGAGACATTTTGGCCTTGAACTCACTGTGTGGCTGAGAATGAACTTAAATTCTTGGTCCTATATCTCCCCCTTGCCAGTACTGGGATTAAAGACTTGCAATAGCACACCTGGCTTGGCTTAAATGTTATGATCAAATAAGGTTTCTTGGTATTGTGTGGGCAGAGATGTGAAGATCAAAGAGCCATCTATGTGGTTATATGTAGAGGTGACAATAAGATGATTAACAATTTAGCATGGACACCAGCACACCAAAATGTTTGGTTGGTCTGTAGGTATGTTTCCTAGATGATTAACCTCAGTGTGTGTGTGTGTGTGTGTGTGTGTGTGTGTGTGTGTGTGTGTGTGTGTGTGTGTGTGTGTGTAAGTTCTCTGGGAAAGAATGCTCTTCACTCTGGCATAAACTGTAGGGACCAGGATGCAGGAAATCACTATACAAGGAGGAGGCTGGGAAATAGGCATGGATAGAATAACTAATCATATTTTTAAAATGCCAATTGATTATGAATAACTTAAGACTTCATCAATTTTAGCAGGTTTCATAGTGAGTTTCTTAAAACAGAAAAGTCATGTTTAATAATAATGAATTTTAAGGGACTTTTCAATACTGATATAGTCATCCAAGTATGGAGCAGTAGATTTTATACTTGTCTAATGTTGTTTTTGAAGCTATCTGTATGTTTGTAGTTAATTCTTCTATGCTGCCATTTAGATGGGAGTTTTAAAAAGGTATATGTTTTTAAATTTGAAAGGAAAGATGCTGTTTTTTTAGCTCTTGAAAATGATACAATTGCCGGGTGTTGGTGGTGCATGCCTTTAATCCCAGGACTTGGGAGACAGAGGTAGGCAGATCTCTGTGAGTTCGAGACCAGCCTGGTCTACAACAGCTAGTTCCAGGACAGCCTCCAAAACCACAGAGAAAAACAAAAAAGAAAAAAAAAAAAAGAAAATGATACAATCATATATGACAGATTTCATTGATAGTTGTTAAAATCCAGTTTTGGGAAAATTTTTGAACTGGATACACACTGCTTACACTTCTACTTAATTTAAGACTCCTTTAAAGTTTGACTTTTATTATTTTTAATTATGTGTATGCCTTTATGTGGGGATCGGTGCCTGTGAATGAAAGTGCCATGGAGCACAGAGCGATCACATGACCTGAAGCTGGAGTTAAAGGTGACTGTGACCCACCTCACATGGGTGCTGGGAACCAAACTGAGGTCCTCTGTAGGACTAGCATAGTGCCGCTCTCAGCTACTCAGTGATCTCTCAGACCCTTTACAATCAGCTCACTTCTTAAAAAGTAATCATTTAATTAACCCTATTGGGAATGGAAGAACACACACACAAATTACACACTGTTCTATAGGAATACATCAGGGAGTATGGTTATCCAGTAGTGAGTTGTGTTTGTTTCTTGATTACCCTGCCAATATTTGAAGGGTGATGGAACGTGGAAGAAGAGGCCTGAGAGAGAGCAAAAGGGTGTCATTTGGAAATTATTATTCAGAGCACAAATGTGGCCTTGGATGTGTAATTTCATCTATAAAGTAATTGTTAGACCATCTATTTAAGTAGACTTAAGAGGGCATGTTGAAATGTAAAGCAGATTCATATGATTTTTTGTATGAATGTGGCTACATGATACATGTTTTCCCTTGACCCCTCTTGGAAACCATAGAGTAGTAATAAGGAGAAAAGGGAGAAACAAAAAAAGCAAGAGCTGCGCTTCCCTAAAATCAGGCTTCGTATAAAATGCACAGGGTTCATAAACATCTTAAAAGTAATGGCAGTCTGTTATGTCATGCAGAAGGGCTGCTGTGCAAAGCACACTTAGGTGACATGTTCACTGCAGCACGAATCAACTTTGCCAAGTAATGGAAATGAGCTAACTATCCATTAACTGGTGAACAAATCAGAAAAAATGCATGCAATGTGGTACTATCAGGATACATATTGCATAATGTCATGTGGAAATGAAAAGAGCTGGCCTTATGCAAATGGAGTGGTGTTTATCAACACCACTAGAGGGGGAAGTGTAGGGTGTGGGAAGACTGACCAGTGAGTCCAGTCAGTCAGGAGTGAGGCACCCTGGTGCGGTGTTGGGCTGCAGTGTTACTGCCGCTAACAGCCATATACTGTACATTTCATAAAGTCTGAAGAAGGTGATTGGAAGCTTTTCACCAGATAAATTGAAAGAGTTATATTGAACTTGGTTTAAACATTGCATAACATATATATGAATTGAAGTTTCATGTATTACTTCACTAATAGTTATAATTATTATGTATTTCACCAGGCTCTGGCAAATGTCTCTGAAAGTGAGTAATTTGCCCCGAAGTTCAAGGCTGTGCTCCTCACTTGTGTCAGTGGCTGTGGGAAGTGAGTGGGAAAAATACAAATTCACATAGTGTTTAAGAGGTGATTCAGAGCTGTAAATATTTACCAAAAAAAACCCAACAAATAATGAATAAAGTAATTGAGTCAGGCACCCAACTAAAAATATAGGAAAACTCAAACCTACAAGGAATGCAGAAGAAAAGAATAAAATAAAAGCTTAAAATTACTAAGCTGAGAAAAGAAAATATAAGTGCTGCTTTAAAAAACAATCATTCTGTATATAGAATGTTTGCTAATCAAGAAAAACTAATTCTACAACATGATAGATCTCATCAGTATACAAAAAGCAGCTTATAATTGAGAAAACAAGACAAACAGCCAAGTAGAGTAATTGGCCATAGAGGTGAATAGACACTTCAAAATTGGAAATACCTTTTAGTGCCTTCTAATGGTATTAGAGATAATTCTCCACTGTCAGTAAACGAAGAAAAATTAAAACTATAACAAAATGTCATTTCTATGTAGAATATTAATCTAAATCTGGAACTTTAATATCTAATTTTCATGGTACAAATGGCAAAGACTCTTGTTGATCATTTGCTTTTGAAAATATGAGTTGAAAAAAAATTCCACAAGGTAATTTGGAGAATCTGTCAAAATTATAAAGTATTTAGCTTTGACTCAGCAGTAACAAACAATTTGTTTCTTTGTCATATTTGTTTATGTGTGGGATTGTGTTAGCTGCTCACTGCAACATTGCTCATAGCATCAGCAGATGGAAAGTTTTACTCTTGGGGCTAACTAAATAATTCACGGTCCTCTCTCCAAAGGGGTTGTTTTACTTAGGCAGTTCCATGTGCTCTGAATAAAGAGAGTTCCATGGAATATTGATTAAAGAGGACAACACCAATCAGAATTTATATTGCATTGCCTTTGTGTATGAAGATTAAGGACTGTAAGATCATGTGCCTGAATTTTCTACGTGTTCAAGAGACATTGGTCATAGACATAGAGTAGGGCTGTAGTTCTGTGGTACAGAGCTTTCCTTGACATTCATGAACTTGCTCTCCAGCATGAGCACGCTGTAACTGATCTCACCATGCCATATTTTATGTCTTTAACATTCTTAACAACTTGAGTGTATTACTTGCTCAGAATTCAAGTACCTTGTGACGTGGCATTTGCTGTCAAGCAATTGTAACTTTCCAGGAAGCTGTTTTATTGGGACTGTATTAAGAACAAAATCAGACTGGGAACGTGGAGCATTTGGTGAGTTCTTGGCACATGGAGCATGAGGACCTGAGTTTGGATTTCCCAGCCTGGCTAAGGTGGCAAGGCTGAGGGTATCTAGGGCATGCTGGCTAGCCATTCTAGTATGACCAATGAGATCCTGGTCAGTGAGTGAGAGACTTGTCTCAAAAAAAAAAAAAAAAATAAGAGAGTAATTGAGGAAGAACCCTTGGCCACATGTTCAACAATTACCTTCATTCCTCTTGATAATATTTCCAGGATATTTTGTTTATTTTTGTTAACAGGTAAAAGTATGTGTATGCCATGATAATTGGCGGGATAAAGTAAGATTTCTTTAATCTTAGTAATGTGGACAGGGAAGTGAAACTAGTCATGCCCTTTCTGGTTCACCAAGGCTTGTCTAGCAGGTATTGTAAGATGTCAAGTAACCAGCTGTTAACTTCTCTGAGGGGTTTGGCTGTCATGCTGGATCTTCAGTAGACCAAACCACTTTGTTACCTAAGGGAAGTCAGAGGTGTCTGTCCCACCTGGTCCCACAGAAGTTTAGTCCCAAATAAACACACAGAGACTTATATTAAGTATAAACTGTTTGGCCAATGGCTCAGGCTTCTATTGGCTAGCTCTCTCTTAACTGTAAACCTATTTTCATTAAACTGTGTACTGCCACAGGCTGTGGTTTACCCATAATGCTCCTGCATGTTTTTCCATTGGCGGCTACATGGTGTCTCCCTGGGACTGTTCCTCTGCCCTTCTTCTTCCCAGAATCCTCCTAATATGTTAGCCCCACCTGTACTTCCTGACTGGCTACTGGCCCATTAACATTTATTCATCAACCAGTAAGAGAAACACATATTCACAGCATACAGAAGGATATCCCCCCTCACCAAAGTGTTCTGAGTTATCTTTATGTTTAAAAGAAAAAAAAAAGTTAAGATTTCCTCTCTGAATTGTAAGACCTAGGGAAGTTTAGGGTTTTGTTCTGGGTGCTTTACTGTGGAAAAGAGGCTGGCCACCTGGAGATTTCCTCCCATGAAGTTGTTTCAGAGCACACTCTCACTTCTGGGACGAGGACATGCAGAAGGACCAGATGCTCATAAAATATAATATTAAGGTGGGAAAAATAACCTACAAACCAATATTTTAATATCATCTTATTTTCCTAAGATGAAATGCATATATGAATAAACATGAAAAGTTGAAAAGTGTTCTAGAAGATAAATTCCGTTACTTTGTGTTTGGAGAGGTTATGGCTGATTGAAATAGCTTAAGCATAGTTTTTAATTTCTTTCTGTTAAACATTATTTTGGTCACATGAGACTCATCTATAGATACAGTCTATGGCAGTGTTTAGTAGAACACTATTCTCAGTTTCTTTAGAGAGAAGTTGAAGTGAGACCCCAGACACACAAAATGGGGAGCCTTAGAGTTTATTTATTGAACTCTATTGAAAGAAATCATGCAAAACTTCTGCTTTTTGAAATGTCTCAGTGTAATTTTTTGAATCTCAATTTGAGATACACTTTAAGAGATTTAATTAATATTTTATTTTATATTTTGTTTTTTGAGACAGGGTTTCTCTGTGTAGCTTTGGAGCCTATCCTGGCACTCGCTCTGGAGACCAGGCTGGCCTCGAACTCACATAAAAATAGCAATGTATCAAGAATCTAGAAGGGGGGTCATGAATGCTTCCCTGAAGATAACTGAAGCAGGTCACAGATAAGAAGGGGGTCAGATGCAGAGGAGGAAGATGCCGTCTGATGGAAGAGTGGTCTAGGGCTTGTTATAAGGATGGCAAGAGCAGTCGGGCAAAGCGGGTGGTTTGGAAGTTGAGCAACACGAAATGTCCTGTGGAAGGCAGGAGTGAACAGGAAAAGCGCTGTTTTGCTGCGGTTGGGCCAGCAGGAGTGAGTGTAGCTTAGCATTGCCTAGCTATACCACCTAACTCACCAAAGGGCTGACGCTCAGCCAGCTAACCAATGCACTAGCACACTAGACAACAGAAACCCAATTTTCACTTGCCATGTCTGACTCTGAATATGTACAACTATTCCAACTTATTTTACAATGATGATTAAATAGGAGTAGGAGCAAATTACCAGTGCAATGGAAAAATAAACAATGATGGAAAACCATAGTTTAAAATATAAAGCAGACTCTCTTAATGGCCTGTATAAATTGTAGACTGAGCTTGAAATTTAGCTGTAACCATCCTGAATGCTGTCAGGAAGAGAAGCAGTTTTCAGATTGGAAAGGAAGGATTTTATTTTTTTCTAGTCAAATTTTATTGCTAATGGTCAGTACCACAGACAAGTATAGGCAAGAGCAAAATATAAACTACAGCATTGTGAAGAATACCTCAGCAGTTTTTGTCTGTGTTGTACTTTTATAGAACAGAATAGAAAATTGAAAAACTCCAGATTTATGATCAAAATATTAACAAATAAGCATTAAATACTTTAAAAATTTTAAGCAAATACCTAAATCGCAAGGTTACAATTGTGAAATGTAAATAATTAGTTCTAAATTACTCAGAGATTAACAATCTCTATACTGTCCCACTTTTCAAGTTATGACTGCATATCTAGAAAATATTTGATATTCATTCTAAGAAACACAGAGAGCATAAGCATAAGACCGAACTGGACTCCCTTACTATAGGTGACAATGGTACAACTGGGGCAATATATGATTGGTCCAAGATCCAACTGTAATGCACAAACTGACTTAATGGAGCCCATTCTCTACGGAGAGACACCTTGCTCAGCCTAGATACAGGGGTGTGGGGGGTGGAAAGGAGTCTTGAGAAGATGGGACAGACTTAGTAGACTTCCTAGGGGAGGCCTTACCCTCTCCGAGGAGCAGACGGGAGGAAGGGAGAAGTAGGATTGGAATGTAAAAAATAAATTAAAAAAGAAAAAGGAAGAAAGAAATCCAGAGTGCCAGGGACTAAGGCAGAGAGAGAAAGCAAGAAAGGTCTCTGGGAGCTGGAGAGAGGCTCAGTGGTTAAGAGCATTCAGTGTTCCTACACAGGCCTGAGTTCCATTTCCAGGAGGCACTCACAAGCATTTGTTACTCCAATTGTAGGGGTTCCTGCGCCCTCTTCAGGTCTGTGGGTGCAGCATACATGTGGTACGCATATGTACAGGCCGGCAAAGCACTCAGGCACATGAAATAAAGATCATTTTAAAGAAAGTAAGTTCTCTAGCAAGGAAAGAACAAAAGAATCTTTGGGATGGCAGGTGTAGCTGTCACTGTGAGGATTGGATGGGTGGCTTTGGGGGTTGTGACTTGATAAGAACAGAAAAGCAGGACCTTGTCTGTCCATCTCAGATTGGCCTCTGAGGGCCCAGGATCCACCTCCTCTCCTTAGATTGAATCTCCTTCCTCTTCCCACTAGCTGCAGCCCACCCTCCTCAGGTGGGCCACCTCTGAGGATGATGTGGTTTCTTTTTTCATCATCAGTCAGCTTTACTTTGATGTGCCTGACGTCCCCTTGGGTAATAAGGTGTTCAAGAGCAACTGTGTACTTTTACTTGCTTTTAAGTACCCTCACAGAAGCCAGTACACAGGAGACGGTAAATGCTTGAAGCTGGTTGAGTTTTGAGACACTGTACAACTATAATACATTTTGATACATTTGAAAAAATAAAATGACAAGGAGACACCTTTTGTATATACATTATTGTATAGCATGGAAAGAAAATGGATCCCTGTTTGTGTATCCTGTGAACTTGGGGCTGCATGCTGTGGTGTGTGGCTGAGGACAGCCGTGAGTGCCAGTTGTCCCACTGAAAACCAGTCGCTTTCGATCTCTGTCTTAACTTGGTGCTGTGATGTTGAGTATGAACTCTGAGGTGATGACGTTACTTCAGTGTCAGAAAGTTGGACATGCTCATTAGTTACGGATGGGAATTCCCTGGAATCAACAGATGCTTAGCTTCAGTTCCATTTATATAATAATTTAATTCTTCTGTTATCATTTTTCCTTTGCTTCATAACAGAAGTTATTTGGGACTGGGCATACTGCTCAGTGGTAGGTGCTTGCCTGGTAAGCCCAAGGTCCCTAGTTCAGTTCCTAAAATGGCAGAAGACTACAGGAAAAAAATATGTTTTTTTAAAACATATCAAGGTATTGTTTCATAATAGTACAGTTTCAGTCCTCTTAGAAAGAATTAGATATTTTAAAGTTCAGATAGATTTGTGTTTGGTGCACTTAGTCTTCTCTGTACCTGAGACTATTGCAAACTGTATTCAATTGGCTTAAGAAAATTTATCTGGCACTTTAACTGAGATTTTTCTCTGCTAGTAAGTGTGGAACCAATCTTCTATAATACTTAGTGGTCCTTATATGTAAATATTGGCCTGATCAACCCATTTCAGAAGTGAGGGTGACAGTGATATGCAAGCACAGGCAAAGAGCCATCGATAGGTATTTTATCTTGCTAACTAAATTCATGTTCACCTTCTACCTGATCATCCCCCAAAACACACTGTCCAACATCCTCTTTTACAAAGACTAATAAATATGCATGTTAAAATTTTAATGATATTGAAATAAGAGTGTTTAAATTTGAAAGGTCATGGACATTAGAAAGATAACTGCAATTGATTTTTTTTTTAAATGGAAAGTTTCATTCATATATATATATATATATATATATATATATATATATATATATATGCCTTGAAAAAAATGAAACTATATTTTACCTTCTGTTATTTATGTAACAAATTGCATGTATTAAGGATAGAACAAAAAGTTCACAGCACTGTAAAATGAACTATAATTTCATTACTACTGAATCTTGAGTGTGGACGAGCTGTATTGATGAAAAGAGAACAACATCAGCCAATGAAGTTCACAGCACTGTAAAAGGAACTATAATTTCATTATCCCTGAATCTTGAGTGGAGACGAGCTGTATTGATGAAGAACAGAACAGCATCAGCCAGTGTCAGTCATTATTTGTATCATGTCTCGTGGGAATAGAAGTTCGTATATAAGCCATGAGCCTCTTTGATCTGGGGGTCTTACTGCTAGGGACATTTTAATTGGTGGTCTCAAATAGGTACAATTTTCAAATACTTCCTCATGGTGGTATTATCTCTTTTTAAATAAGTCCTTTGAAATCATTGAGTGAGTCATCCTACTTGAAACCATAAGGATCATTTCTTTCTCCTGCGTGCCTGTGGTGTTTGTTGTGTGTGTGTGGGCTGTACACTTAAGTGTGCAGTTTGTGCACCATGTGCCACATTGGGAGGTCAGAGGAGGGTGGGGGTGCCTTCCTCCCCTGAGATAGAGCCTCTCCTGTAACCCCTGGGCATTCACAGCAGAGGCCTCTCAGGCCCTCCCCTTTTGCCCTGGTGGACTGACTTTTGGATCTCCGGCTCCCAGCATTGTAAGCTAGCCGATATGTGCCGCTTTAGGCTATCCCACTTTGGCCATTTGTTCCCACAGCAGTAGATGTAGAAGTGAACTTAGAAGGCCACTGTAATTTTTGTTTTATGTAAAAGCGTTTGTCTTAGTCTTGGGGGAGATAGGAAGTTTTGAAAGTTTTATTCTGGGAAGAATTATGATCAATTTTGTGATTTCTAAAGGTAATTGTGGCTTCATTGTGGAAGGTCGTTAGCATCTTGATGGACAAGTGATAGATAGAAAGGACAAAGTCAGATGTAAAAGGATCAGTTTGGGATTTAGATAATGATGGCATCTTACTTCGGTGAATTAACAAAGTAAATTTGTGAACCCTAGCTTAGTACCCTGTGAAGACCTTGGCTTCCAACAGTTACTTTCTGTTCTAGCTCCCACCTCAGGCCTGCGGACTGGGGAACTTTGGGAGTGGGGCTGAGCTGTCTCAGTGGTCCCTGTGGGTGGTCCTGATGTCCTCTAATGTCAAAGAGCCACCTCTGCAGACTAACCTCTGTGGAAGGGAAAAGGCTCTCCAAGCCAGTGAGATCTCTTCATTCCCCAGGCCCTGTGATTTAGACAACAGAAGTAAAACTACATCTCTTTACCCCAAAAGACAAGGCAGATTTATCAGCGAGGAAACTGGTAGCTATTTGAAGTGTAAATGATGACCTCTTTAAACTTTAATCATCTCGAAGTATCCTAATGATCAAGAGTCAGTGAAGCAGAAATACCTATTTTATGGCTTTTTGGAGAAGTTGATGTTCCAAAATTGATTTTCACAGAATTTAAAAGAAAAATACTTAAAATAGTATTTTGCATGAAGATTATGGGTGGGCAGTATTTGGTTCTCATCTTGGGAGTTGTATGTTTGCTGTAGTCATTCAAAGGTGGTTTTCCAATAGAAAGTATAGAAAAAGCTTACATGTTTAAGAATTAGAAATTTGAACCCTGTGTTTAATGTTATATTTTTGACTCATCAAGAAAGCCAAATATTATTTCTTCACTAAAATGCTCCTTGTTGCTGTATAGCATACACTGTTGAGCACACTCTAGCTCCTTGTTGCTGTATAGCACACACTGTTGAGCACACTCTAGCTCCTTGTTGCTGTATAGCACACACTGTTGAGCACGCTCTAGCTCCTTGTTGCTGTATAGCACACACTGTTGAGCACGCTCTAGCTCCTTGTTGCTGTATAGCACACACTGTTGAGAGCACTCTAACTCCTAGTTGCTGTATGGCATACACTGTTGAGCATACTCTAGCTCCTTGTTGCTGTATAGCATACACATATCCTATATATCCCACCTTTTGCAATAGTCCACTTTCTAATTCCCAAAGCTCATTTCCTCCCTCAAAACGGTGACAGTCCTGCCTCATTGGCTCTGTCAACTTAAGCGAGGCAGCACATGTGTAGATCAGATGTCAACTGCTCCCACATTTACTTGTTTACTCTTGCTATTTCTGTGTCTTAGTATGTCTCGTGATGGCAAGGACGGCGCATTGTTGGTGCCATTGTAGTTCTTAGTGTTTACTATTCAGTCAGGGTTTCCTGAGTGAAATCATTGGACGGATGATGGGCTGATCATTTGTTCAGTGTTAAGAGTCATGTTGGAGGTGACAGAGCATTATTAATCTTAACACTGATGATGCCCTGAGATAGAGATTTGTTCTTAAGCTACAGCATGATATTTTCTTGCACCATTACGGATTTCTCGGCAGGCCTGCTGTCGCTTACTGTCTGCCTCCTTAAAATGTCTCTCAGCTTTTGTTCTAGTCCAAGTTAAAATCCAATTAATTTTCAGTTGACTTTTGACTGAAATATGGACAGTTGATTCATGTAATTCTAGGTATGAAGTATAAGTAAAGTGGCAAATTAATTTTTGTCACTTTGTAACAGAATGTTTTTGACATGACAGTCATTCTTAGCAGCTACTTGAGCACATCAGGTAGAGTCGTCTTTCAGAGCCATCTGGGGCCCCCAAATTAAGAGGAGAGGGAACACTGGAGTTCTCCATCTGGAGCCTGTCAGTAGAAGGTGGCTTTAGACACTTCAGGATTTTAATAGCAGAATCAGGGTCACTTAGGACCAGGAGACAAATGGTAGTGTAAGAATCCATTTTCAAGTCCTTCTACATCTGCTAAAATGCATCCTTCTAAAAACAGTGTAATTTTGACATAGCTTGAAGAGCCTACTCTAAGTTAGCTGACACACAGACACACAGACACACACAGACACACACACACACACAGACACACACACACAGACACACACACACACACACACACACACACACACACACTTCATTCCCTGGTCTTCCTATGCATGCTCTCTCTCTCTCTCTCTCTCTCTCTCTCTCTCTCTCTCTCTCTCTCTCTCTCTCTCTCTCTCACACACACACACACACACACACACACACACACACACTAAATAAACAAAAAGTAAAATTTAATCACTGTAAGCTCTTGGACATAAGAGACAAGATTTTCAAGTTAGGAAACATACAGAAAAATTTAAAAGATAGTATTAGCAATTTTGACCACTTAGTTATACACTAAATGTTGAAAGGGAAAAGGTCCAAGATAATATGATGAACAGCAATTAGGGAATTCTGCTCGTGCTAGAAATAACTCATATAAAATGAGAATAAACTTGTTAAAAACTCGGCTCTTAAATGGAAAATCACAGCTTGGTAGCTCACAAGGAAAGGACACAGTTGATTATAAAACATAGTTCCCCAGTCGGTGTTACCATGGGAATGAAGCTACAAATGTCTCTTATTTTTCTTGACAGTGCTGGCTACTGAATCCCAGGCTGTGTGCATGCTAGGCACACTCGTCACCCCATAGACAACCCTACCTCCTGTTTTCATCTTTATGTCCTTCTGAGACAAGGTTTTCTTGTTGCTCTTGCTGGATGTAAGCTCCTTGGCTCAGGCAATCCTCCTTGCCCCAGCCTCCACCATTGCTCCAAATATGGGCTCATCAGCATGACTCTGTAGAGTTCACTTTAAAGTTGTAGAAGAATTGGGAAATCAGAAGAATGGTATTGATAAATAAAGTGCCTGACAAGGCAATTTTGAATATACTTATGTTTTGTTTCATTTTCTTCATAAGGATTATGTGTTGGTTGAACACGAGAGACAGGAGCTCTAATAGGAAAGATTTTAATGTGGTATCACTAGGCATTTACTGTTTGGTTTGGAGATCATTGGTATTCCTTCTGCCCATTCCTGAACTAGTCATGTGTAGACGTTCACTCTGTCCCTGTAATTACTATAAGGTCAAGGAATATGCAATAACTTGGTTCCGATTACGCTTTGTTTTTCCTAATTTTAAGTAAATTGTTGAATAATTCATTAGATGATTTGGATCACACTATAGATTCAGTACATTCTGTCACAGACATATAAACAAGCAAATTGCTTAACAGTAGCTTAATAGTGAAAGAAAAAAGTAGAAATTTTTTATTAAAAATTAGCTAAGGCATTGAGATAAAGTGTTGGCAAAACTGAAATTAAGCCAAAATCATGGGCTGTATTATATAGGAATTATATCACTTAGGTTAGATTATAAGGGAAAACATGTTCTTACTTGTTTAAGTCTAATGGTTCTCATTGTATGTTTTGTGCCTTTTGTAATCAAACTTTGAAAATATGGGACTGATAATTAATAAGTGTAAAAAAGTAGACTTAAAAATTAATAAAAAGGTACTGTGAATAATATCTTACCTCACCTGGGCATGGTGGGATGTGCCTTTATTGCCAGCATTCAGGAGGCAGAGATGTGGATTTCTGTGAGTTCAAGCTCAGCCTGGTCTGCACAGTGAGTTCCAGAATAGCAGAACTACATAAAGAACCCTGTCTGAAAAAAGCATCTCAGCTCATATCTCATAGGTATTAATATTTCATCTTAGAGAACCGTTCTGGAAGTTTGTAATAGCATTGGTAGAATACTGAGATGCATGTGAATACATATATTTCACTTTGCACTAGCCACTTCATACAGGTCAAAGAAACATGCATATAGGGATAAAGGTATTTATATAAAGAGGGTAGATGAAGACAGTAAAGGAAATGGTTGGGGAGACTTGAAAGCATTTACTACTGTGTATGGATTTTAGATGTATTTATAGGAAATAGGTTTTGGAGACTTGAGAAAGATGAGATAAGTAACAGTCCCAGGAGACTGACACTGAGGATGCTTCTTTAGAGGGCCAGAACATGAGAGAGAAAATAAAGATTATCTCCTCATGGAGAGTGCTGAGTCATCTTTATTCAAATCTTGAAAATGAAGCTTAATTGAAATCTTTATACAGAAATTCTCTACTGTAGTAAATTGCTGAAATGAAATATGACTCTATACTAACTTCTTTCTACACTGGCATTGTGTGATTGTCAATACATGTGACCAGATGATATATTAACCAAGGACTTTTTGGGTTACTAATATACCATACAGCTCCAGTGCTGTTTTAAAGTATGTTGAAATTCATGTTTAAAAGCTTGTCCATGTTGATCACTTTGGAAGTATTTTCTGTCATGTGTATTTGCATTAATCATACGAAATTAAAAATATATGTTTGGTTTTAATCTCATGAAACAACAATGGTAAAAAAACAGCACGGCTTAAATGAAAAGCAAGTTTAATGAGTGAATTCCTGATAGAGGGGTTGGCACGTGAGATGATTCACTCGCCCTGAAAAGGCCACGCTGGAAGTCCTGACTAGCCTGCCTGAGAGCACGAGGCCTGGAGGGGACGCGTGGGCTAGAACTCTGCAGAGGGCCAGGACTGCCCAGTAACTTGTAGGAAGAGAATAGCAGACCAGGCTGACTGCTCTCCTCCCACCCCAGCCCCTTATCCTAAGGTCTCACTGGGGCCATGGACAAGAGGGTCTGAGGCAGGGAACAGAGCTGAGCAGGGCAAGGAGAAGGAGCTGGAGGGAGAGAGAGTTTGGGAAATGGAGTAACCCAATTCATGTATCCGTGTATGTGTAAATGTGTGTTCGCTTAATGTACTTCTGGTTGGTGCTATATTTAGATATGTTGTGACAGATAAATGTAAAGCACATACTTGCTTTGTGAACAATGTTTATGAGCAATTCCAATATTGGTATGTGTTCACACTTAAGCAAATACTCATTGATAAGTTGGTTACAGAAAGCTACGCTGACTGGAAATATTCCTGAGGGCTGAAAGCATCGCTGGAAATCCTTCGGAAATGCCTTCTTAAAGTTACAGATGTTCTTGTACATAACGAAGGCACACTCAGCACACAATGCAAGCGCGCTGGAAGCACACATCCCTTAGGAGCCGGGTGTGCCCTGCCCCCTTACACTGAGGCATACACGGGAACTCACGCTAGGGCTTAGTACATTTATTGCCCTAGAACTCTGTACTGTTTGTATCAACCATAGTATAATGTATTTAAGACAAAACTCTAAGGACTCACAGTATAATTTGTCAACATTTAAAGACCAAGTGTAAAAATTTTCAAAATTCTAATTTTTAAATAATATTGATTGGTGAGGGTATGTTCTAAGAACAACTCAGTGTTTTGCTTCTAGAACTTCAAACTACTTATATACATATTATAATAGCTTTATGATGCAGAGGGGAGTAGGTGATTTCATAAATGGTAGCATTGTATCTTAGATAACAAAATGCCACTTTCTCTTTGCACTTCTCTTTAATAAAGGCAGGATGCAGACAGTTGTGAAGTTGTCATTGAGCAGCAAGGGCAATTTTATTTTTTAATGTACACCAATGATGAACTGGTAGTTCATCATTAAAACCAATGATTTCCCTGTAGTTTTCTCTTTTGTGTGTGTGTGTTGTTATTGGGAGAACTCTTGCTGAAATAGGAAATTGGGGAGGGGAATTCTTACATGTCATTTATAATTAGTTAAAAATAATAATCAGCATTTCTTTGTGTAGGAATTTACTTTTTTTCATACAAATGTCCCCCAAATTGACTGCAGTAAAGTGATTATGACACTTACATGGAAAAAGTCTTTTCTGTACTTCTGCTCAAAATTGTCAAAACAGCCAGGATGTGGTGGTGCATACTTTTAACCCCAGCACTCAGGAGGCAGGGGCAGGCAGATCTCTATAAAATCGAGGCCAACCTTTTTATCTATGGAGGAGTTCCAGGACAGCTAGGGCTACGCAGAGAAACCCTGTTTGAACCACCAAACAACCAAATGATTGTTAAAGCAATACAATGATTCTAAAATCTGGATTGTAGAGGAAGAGCTTTGGCAAAGCTTAGTTCTCAGAGTTAAGTAAATTACTTTGATATTGAATAAACTCTGCAAATACTCTGCAGTACCGGCCTTGCATATTCCAACATGCTAAGCTAATGCCGTTTGGGAACACCACGTTCAGATGTATGATATATACCGACATGCTAAGCTAATGTACACATGAGTGAGGAAATCCTGAGCTTTCAAAAGGATCTGCAAAGCGTTTTCAGTGACAGTGCTATTTTAGTTGGGTCTGTGCACTGCTTTAGCCTAGCTCCCTCTGAAATGCGTGCACTTGGGGCACTGCTTGAGAGACCAGGTTTAGTCACAAATACCAGGAGACTTCAGCCTTTGCAGTATCTCTATGCAGTCAAGGCCAACTTAACCTTTCCTCTCATTTTCAGTTAAGTCAAACCAAATAACCCTGTGCACGCGCTCAGCCTCGGTGCTGCTGTGTCTTTCTGAACCTTTGAACAGGCTGCCTCTCTATCTCCATGGCAATAGGAAGCTCTGACAGGGTTTCCTTGGGCCCTAGAATCGGGCAGTCACTGCTTTCCATGAACAGTCACGCTCATGTGTAATCTCTTGGCTGTTTCCTTCACCCCTCCCCTGTCATTTCACCCTCCCCCGGCCTGCTCCTCTCCTCTGCAGCCGGCTTTGGTCCCCAGTCTGCCATCACATTTTTCTACTGCACACGTTCAGAATAGCGTTGTTATTACTGTGCTTACCGTGACGATGGTTGTAGTCACCACCGTCTAAGAATGGTTTGCGAGTTAAATTAGTGAGACTGACAGTGACACAGATGGGTTCATCAGCTCTGAATTAAAGCAGTGATTAGATGTAGGGTGTGGTTGCAGAGTCTGGGTTTTCACACAGTCCGTGTATCATAGCAGAGTTGGTAGCAGCGGTTCCAATTGAGCGGCAAGTTTCGGGCTAACTCTGAAGCCCACACCAATGTGGTTTTAGGGGTGAGTCTCTCCCCTCCTCCAGCTTCTGAAGCCCACAGACAATGCAGTTTTAGGGGTGCTTCTCTCCCCTCCTCCATCTTTTTATTTTGATGGTTTTGTTGTTGTCTTGTTTTCCAAAGTGAAACTTTTTTAAACCTGTGAATCTTATTCTTATACCATGGCTCTGGTAAGACTTCGGCAAAGTTTGAGATGTGTGTGGTGCTGTCTGTGTATCAGCGTTGTGTGTAACATGTGACACTTGGTGAGGCTGCTGGAGACATGTGTTTGACTTTAGACCATAGCTGAAAATATACCAGGTACAGTTTCCTTTGAATTGTGAATTATTTTTTTCCTTTTGATTTTGCTACAATTGAAAATAGAAGAACTTTAATAAGCACCAATTCTGGAAATGACAAGGGGAGTATGACAAATAGTGAAATAAAAAGGAAAAAAAGTCCCATCTTAGCATGTGTCAGCAATGAGCAAGACACACTGGAAATACGTTGGTATTGCATGTTTCTTTGCTGACCATGTGTAGGGGAATTACTTAACACTGGAATAATGACAGTGTACTACATGTATTTTCTGACATCCATGTGACCATTGTTCTGAAAGTTGCCTTCTTACACGTTCGTTTTTAAAACGTTGTCCATCTACTTAGAGGAAGAGTTGTTTGTGTGTTTGACAGTTGTATAGATCTTAAATGTTTCGTGTATGAATTCATAAGCTCATTCATTCTGGAACATAGCAATGCAGCACTTTTATGAAAACAACATCTGCAGTCATCACGGCGGCATCATCTCCATTCATAAGCCTCTGCCATTCAGTGCTTTCTAAAACTGTGCTGTATCAGTTGCTTCTGTAGTAAAACTCGGAGTATCAGTTCTTGGCATCAGATAACCTTGTCTAGATGAATTTTAAGTGGTTAGGAGAGAGAGAGAGAGAGAGAGAGAGAGAGAGAGAGAGAGAGAGAGAGAGAGAGAGAGAGAGAGAGAGAGAGACAGAGACAGAGAGAGAGAGAGAGAGAGAGAGAGAGAGAGAGACAGACCGACAGACAGACAGACAGACACAGACAGACAGAGAGACTTAGAATTGTCTTAAGTTGCAGGAAGTGCATGTTTACCCTTTATTCAGAGGACTGTTTGGTGAAGTCTTATGCTGCCACTGTCCTCACGAAGGGCCTAGTGTGTCAGTAGAGCCTGCCAGGAAAATGGATTATTATAGCCATGGTAAACAGAACCACAAATGGATTGTTATAGCCATGGTAAACATGACCACTGTTGGGCTATGGAGGCGTGAGCACATCTTGCCTGTGGGAACTGCATATAGAAAACGTAGTAATTCAAAGCCAGGGAAGATTATGAAAAATGCATTGTAAGCTGAAATATAGTTTCTTCTTTAAATTTTTATTTTGAACAACACTGTTGTTTAGAATTTGCCCTTTTCCTCCCCGTGTGTGTTGCCTGTCTTTCCGTACCTATTCTTCCCTCTGTGCTCTCGAGAGCCACCCTCAGCCTGTACATATCTGCAGTGTCTGGATCTCTGCATCCTTTTGTATCTGTGACTGCCTGTCTATGATGTAGGTGCTTCTGAGAGAGCTGCAGGACTGAGTTTTTCTGGGGTTAAGGGTCCATAAGTGAGCCAGGAGGGGAAGAGATGCGCCAGAAACCCAGAAAAGCTGCTCTCTGAGGTGTGTTTGTTTGTTTGTTTGGGATTGGTTGTTGTTTTCCTGAGAAAGAACATACTGTCCCAGTCAGTATTTAATTCTTGAGATACTTGTGCGCACATAGGAAACAGGATTCGGGGCCAGTTTACCCATCTGCATGATGCGGGCTGGTAATGAGCTTAAGGTGATGGTAGAATGACCTGTGAGTAGCTCAGGGCTGTCTCAGCCCATTAGAGTTCCGCTGTGCATCAGCTGCTCCTGTGCCGGCTTGTGCTAAGACTGAGCAGCAAGATGGTGGAACAATGGTGGACCAAGCAAAGCAAAGTGTGTGGAAAACTGGTTTTTGCTGTAACCAAGGGCAACTCTGAGCCACACACCTCCTCTTTCAATCTCTCTGATTATATCAGGTAGCTTTTTAAAAATCGTGAAGAAAACTGACACTGTAAATTAAATGGCTTCATTATAGGTCACTTCATTTCAGAGAAGAAGCTATTGTTGTAAGTCTATAAAACATGAAATTGTACACTTAGCCCATTTTCAGGCCCACAGTCTTCCTTTCTTGAGACATATCTGGAGGGCCAGGTATCTCGGTGAGTAAGGTGGCTTCCTGCATGAGCATGAGTAGCTGTACTTGAGTCTGAAGAACCCACAGGGAATCCCAGTATTCCTGGGATGACATATGGGAGGCAGAAGCAGGGGCTTCTCTGGAAACCTGGGAGCTAGCTGACCTGGCCTACGCAACGATGAGACCCTGTTTCAAACAAGGTGGAAGGTGAGGACCAAGACCTCAGACCCTCATGCCTACCATAGCATGTGTGTCTATGAATCCACACACATACATGCATCATACACTTCTTATGTACATGTACATACATAATTAAAATATTTCTAAAAGATCTGCTTTTCAAATTCTAATTTTCCATTAAGAAATCAAGTCGTATTATGGGTTAGTGGGGTGCCCCTCCATTCATACACTGTTGTCCTGGCTTCCACTGTTAGTGTGTGAGGAGGTAGGAACTTGAGGTGATAGTGTAGGATAACTTGGTAAGACTATGTAAATAAGCTTCTGCTCCAGTAGAGGCTCTGGAGGCAGAGGGCAGGTGCATTGACCTTGGACTTGCTAGCATCTAAAACTGTGAGAAACGAGTTTCTGTTGTCATTTGTATTTTGTAACGGAAGCCTAAGCAGACCAGCAGCACGGCAATGCCTATGCTACTGTAAGTCAGCAGGCATTTGTGTGCATGAACGTTTAGCTGAAATGTGACGGGTCATTTGGTGTTGCTGTTGGAGTGCACTGAGAGTCCAGGATCAGTGAGGACTGGAAGGAAAACTGTTCCTAAACCAGGCCTTTCAAAAAGATGCTACATGGGTTTTATAATCCAAAAATTGGTCCAGAAGGCAAAATAGTCATGGAGCATCATTGCTTGTTTGCTTACTAGTTTTGGAAATTTTGAATTCAGAACATTTTTAAAGAATTGTTCTTAGGATCACTTTGATGAAAATATTGGCTATGTCACTTAGGGTTGTCAAGGGAACACATAAAGGACACCATGAGATTTCCATACTTTATAATCTGTGTTGCTTAGGACTGTCAAGGGAACACATCTAGGACACCATGAGATTTCCATACTTTATAATCTGTGTTGCTTAGGACCGTCAAGGAAACGCATCTAGGACACCATGAGATTTCCATACTTTATAATCTGTGTTGCTTAGGACCGTCAAGGAAACACATCTAGGACACCATGAGATTTCCATACTTTATAATCTGTGTTGCTTAGGACTGTCAAGGAAACACATCTAGGACACCATGAGATTTCCATACTTTGGAGTCCATAATCACAAAGATCCTGTTACTTATTTCTCTCCCCTTCCAATTAAGTAAGATTTCACAGGAAAAAAAAAAAAACAATGTTAATATGAAGAAAACTTTAATTTTTTTCATTTGAATCTAAATACAAATAAAATTTATTTTGTTGGTCAGTTGTGGAAAAGATAGACAATTATGGTTATCCATTATTTTCTTCTATTTTCTGGCAAAAAAAAAAAAAAATAACATCCCAGCCAGGCAGTAGTGATGCACGCCTTTAGACCCAGCACCTGGGAGGCAGAGGCAGGTGGATCTCTGTGAGTTTGAAACCAGCCTGGTCTACAAGAGCTAGTTTCAGGACAGCCTCCAGAGCCACAGAGCAACCCTGTCTTGAAAAAAAAATTACACTTAAAATAGGATGAGGTAGAATTCCCCCCTTTTTATAGATGTTTGGTGGATCTCTGTGAGTTCGAGGCCAGGTTTCAAAGGTACATAGAGAAACCCTGTCTCAATCCCCGCCCCAGAAAAAAATCCCTTGGTCTTCTCTGAGGAAGCTGATGGCACTCTTCAGATGCTGACATAGGTCCCAGGTTAGAGTTTTCATTCCTTCTGACCTTTCATTACCAAACGGGAAGGATGTTGAAGGTTAGGGACTGTGCAAGCTCGCTGTGCTCTTTCTCACAAAGTCCTCTGGTCTCAGCATTTCAGCGGCACTTGAGTGCAGTATGACTGCTCAGAACCAGGGCACAGGCTGATTTGGGAATGTGACTCCAGACAGGAGATCACATTACCAGGTGCTTAGACCTCTGAAACCACCACATGGTCCTCATATATTTTGAAAGATTAGGAAATGGTATTGGCAAAGAAAATTGGGTTTATTTATAATTTGGCCAAAGCACGTAGAGAAAGACTTCTAATTTATTTCTGCCTTTTCTGTCCCAATGTTATAGAAGAGACCAAGCAGGAGTGAAGAAGTGTGCCTATGTCAATTTAACTTGTGAAAACTGTGTAACATTTCTTCCTGGCAGCCAAGTTCTTCCTCTAGCTGGTACCAAGGCATTAGCCTTTTCTTCTCCCAGCATGAGAATCTAGAGGAAATTTTGATGTTGTCGGCCCACGTTTCTCTAATCGGATAGCAGAGAGGAGGGCCAAGATGCGCCTCCTTGAATCAACTCCTCTCTCCCCAGGACTGTTACAGACAGGGCAATAGCTGGTCTGCCTTCCCTCTCTGTCTTCAAAGGAACCCAAGTTATGCTCAGCTGAGTTCCAAGTTAGTTAAGACTCTGGAGCCCAGATGGAAGTGAAGGGATTGACTGTTGAGCTAGGGCTGCCTCCAAGATAACAAATTGTGTTTGTTATAGTCACTGACATCTATTCTGTTTTAATTAAGCTGCACCCTTGTGTCCCTCAGACCTACCAGAGGTCCTTCATGTGGGCTCCCGTGAGGGGATGGACCTGGATCAAGGTCTTGTGATTAGGCATATCATCACACTGCGAAAGATTTGAGTCCAGGATACCATGGCACGGTGCACAGGCTTCGTGTAGGCACATGCCCAAACTCCACCATGTAAGGGGGATGCAGATGCCAGAGTGCCAAACGGGAAGCGGAGAGGGAGCCTCCCCTTCTGACCTGAATACAGCAAGGCATCTCTCTGCTTTCTTTCCGCTTGCTTTCATGTTTGTCAACTGTAGTCTTCTTGCAGGGTTTTTAATCTGTTGGCCCTAAGAGTTTTAGTTAAGAAAAAGTAAGACATTCTTAAGATGAATGAGAAAGAGTACGAGTTGTCACACCTCCTGTACTAATAGGAACAGATGTTTCTCATAAGGAAATTGTAGTGATTGTTTAAAAATAAGAACAACTAAAGTTCTAGGAGGATAGGTAGAACTAAGTCATACATATCCAAGAAGTCTGCTATGTCAGTCTTTCCTAAAGAACAGCGTGGGAGGAGAGACTTTGGGGATTGTTCAGAACTGATTTATAGATCGTGAAAGCAAGCACTGTGTTGTGCAGAGCTTCTCACATGAATTCCAGAAAAGCAGCTTGCTGTGCACACTTGTCAGGATGGATTCCCCTTTAAGACAACCCTGGTAACTTTAATGACAAAACTGATTGAACTCCGAGTAATCCCTGCATTCTAAGAATGTGCTGTGGCTGAGGCTTTGAGTGGAACAAATGTGCTAAGCAGGCAGTGGAGCCAGTGGACTGCAGACCCCTGCAGAAAAGAAATGGGAGCATAACAATTATTTCTCAGTGTGCTTTAGAATTCTTTCTCCTAAGAAATATACCAGCTTTTTTTGTTGTTGTTGTTTTGTTTGGTTTTTCGGAGACAGGGTTTCTCTGTGTAGCTTTGGAGTCTGTCCTGGAACTCACTCTGGAGACCAGGCTGGCCTCGAACTCACAGAGATCCGCCTGCCTCAGCCTCCCGAGTGCTGGGATTAAAGGCGCGCGCCAAAAACACCCGGCCTATACCAACTCTTAAGCCATATCCTTTCAAAATAAAATCTCTAAAATGCCTTGTTGATATGTTGGCAATTTTTCATTTGCTTCAGATGTTAAATATTATGAGGTAATTGTTAAAATTTTAAGTCTGTATTTAAACTTTCTTCCCTCTCCATCCCATCCTGTCTCCCCTTGTCGTCATCATTCTGTACTAGGTGATTGTTAGCACACATTTGATCATGGCATGATTTATTAAAAATTTAATATTCATTATTAGGGATAGCTACATTCTTAAGGTGGACTTACATTCCAAGTTGACTTTTGCTTAGAAATAGGTTGTATAATTATATTCATAAATTTTCCTGTATTTAAGGCTCAGTAATGATCAAAACAAGGATGAAAATGCTTCTTAAAAATAACTGTTTACCTATATAAAATTGAAACCCCTTTTTGTCCCAGTTTTCAGTGTTTGGGAAGATCTACGAGTAGATCAAGTTCATTCCTCAGCGTTGGGAGCGTTCGCTCCCTCGGGAACTAGATCTGAATTGTGAGACAGTGACTTCAGACTGTCTTATTTAGACCCCAGCACTCTGTCAGATATGACCCTCCAGCTCATAAAAGCATCTTAAAGTAAACTTGAGGAGAAACACACATCATTCCAGTGAGATTTGGCAGCAGTTGACTGGCATAAGAAATAATGGCCATCTGTACCTTGTGGCTGTCCACCAAGAAGCACATGAGTCCCCTGCATGGGGGGAGGAGCTGGCCATCTTTAGCAGGGGCAGCTGTCCATTTGCCATTCCAGTTACTTTATTTAAATGGCCAGTTTGTGAGACAAAATTAATTCTGTGATTTAGGTTTTAACTTTTTAAGCTGTAATTTGGCTTTATTTACAATTATTTTTATAGCTTATTATACCTATTCATGTGGCACAGTCTAATGAGAACATAATGTTTTCACAGAATAGAGGATGCTATGATAATGGCTTGATTTTAAGGCATGTCCTTATATTTGATAGAGAAATTGGCAGCGTTGCTGTGGAGATGACAGAGTAGTTGCTGCGTGTCACCTGGTGAAAGTAAAGGAGTCTTTCCTGATGACATCCACAGTCCTGCTGAGTGGCCATGGGGAAAGTACAGCTTTTCCTCTCAGGCCGTAGGTTCCATCAAGGTCGTAAAGAGCTGACTCAATTCTGCCGGACACAAAGAGCATTTTTTTTTTTTATAACTTGAAAGTTTTATTTATTTATTTTTTTGCTACAAACTCTGAATGTGCAAAATGTGAAGCTGTTAATTGGGTTTCATCTAGTTAATCCAGTGAATGAAGGAGAAATTGTAACTTTACATTGCATTCATTTGAAACAAAGTTTATGAACCATTAGGATGAAAAATCTGAAACTCAAAATGAGGAATCCATTTTGCTCAGTTCCTTAAAATCGCCATTTGCACGACCACCTCTGAATCTTTAGGAGTCATACTCACCGTTTTCAAGAGATGAGGCTTTGCGGGAGGTGGTGGAATTTGTTAGGTAAGGGTTCAAGCCTTGTCCCTCCATACCCTCAGAGTGTAACAGTCCATCACAGCTGCAGAGACATACTTTGTGTCTGACCTGCATGGCATCGCGTGATGTCATCACTCAGGAAACACGACTGGACTTGTTATACAGAGCTAATCATCTTCCTTGTATATAGTCAAGCATGGTAAGGACCCCTCATGGGTTCCTAGGTACTGAAGCCTGAGTCTGTGTTTGCTGGGAACATGCTGGCAGCTCATTGTGAAGTGCTACGTGAGCCGTCTGCACAGACATTATGTAGTCACTTGTGAACATTCCAGTAGTTTAGTTCTCAGTGTGACCGAGTGTCGTCAACGTGACTGCATGTTTAATTGAGGATGGTGAAGCTGAGCTGCTGTATTCCCTTCTGTTACACAGTTACCGTGGAAGTAAAACAAGAGCAAACATGCAGGATAGGTCAGCAGGTAAATGGGCTTGCCCTGGGAGCCTCATGACCCCTCTTCACCCCTGGAACCCAAGCAAAGGTAAAAGGAGAAAACCAACTCCACAAAGTGGTCCTCTGACTTCTACAAGTGTGCTCATGTTACACACACACACACACACACACACACACACACTACTACTACTACTACTAATAATAATAATAATAGTAATAAATGATAAAATAATAAAATTGTAAAGGAGCAGAATGCCCCACGAATGTCTTGCAGATGTCTTTGCTGTCCCAGTTAGCCTTCTGACTGTCTCCAGTGTGTGCCGCATTGGGGTCTTGGTACAGAAATAACTGAAACGTTGGAAGAACATTCGGGGACTCAGTTGAGATTTGTTCTTGTTCCCACCCTTTCTGGTTTTCCCCATCTGACAGTGCCCTTTTATTCCTGTAGCAGCTGTGAGAGGCAGAGTGGTTTTGTTGTTCCAGCACTTGAAGTATGTGTGCCATGTCGTTCTCAGCTTGCCGGTTGTAGGAAGAGTCTTGATGAGTGTTGTGTTGTCGATAAAGCATTGTTTACCCAGGCCTACTTTTAAGACTCTGGGCTGCACTTCTCGGACTTGATTTATCTTAATTGACGTGCAGCTCTTTGGTTTGCTGGGTGTCTCTCAGCACATTAGAGGCTGTTCAGCATCCCGTCTTTGACTACTCCTAGTTCTGCTCTCCCTCTCCCTATTTAGAGGTTCAGTGGTGAATGCTGGATCTCATTATTGCAGCTCCGAAGCTCCTGGTGCCCTTCATTAGTCCCCATTCGGTTCTCTTTGTCCTTCAGTTGGGGGAATTAATGTTTATTTGTTCTCAAATTCAGTGATACTGGCCTCGAGTGTCTTCAATTTCCTGTTGAACCGTTTGACTGCATTTTAAAAGTTTGTGCAATCTTATTTTGTTTGTGATAATGTAAGTTCTGTTTGTTTCCTTTCAAATAACTTCTTTCTCTATTGTAAAGATAGCCTATATAACTGCAGTTGCTTTCATAGTCTTTTTAAATAACTGTATTTTTGTGGTTGCTTTGAACCCCTGTCAGATAATCCCAGTATCTGATCCATACCAGTATAGCTGCCGGGTCTCTATTCTCTTGGGCTTTGGTTTTCTTGATCTATAGTGTTAGGAGAGCCTGAGTTCTCAGAAGAGATCTTTCTGTTTGTAAAACAACCGCCTTAGGGCTGGAGAGATGGCTCAGCAGTTAAGAGCATTGATTGCTCTTCCAGAGGACCCAGGTTCAATTCCCAGCACCCACACTGAAGGCAAGGATGTAATGATATAACTAGACCCAAGATAAATGATAAACGGGTGCTTATTGGGGACAATTACACAGAAAAATACAAAGAACCCTGAAGCATTTTCCTTCTCTTCCTCTGGGATCCACTGACCTAGCCGAAAGAGTGCACAAAGCCATGCCTCACCCGCCTCTCTTTCCATCTGCCTGAAGCCACGCCCAAAGGTGTGGCTACCATTTCAGGTCCACAGACCAGATGCCTACAGCTGTCTGTAATTCCAGTTTCAAGGGACCCAACACCTGTGGCAAAACGCCAATGCACATAAAATAAAAATAAATAAATAAAAATTTAAAAAACTGGATGTCAGTTAAACAGTTAAACAGTTATTTGTTTAGGTCTGACCCTCACCCTCTGGCCTTCTTGAACAGGCTTTGGCTTTACTGACAGTAATGTTCTGAGGGTTTGTGGTCGTATTGAGTTTAGCTGATTTATTGGAAGCACTTGGCTTCCAGTTTGTTCATTGTGGTGCTGCCTCAGGGCTTGGAGTTGCCCCGGCTGGGGTGCCAGGTGTTCCTCCCGGTGGAGAAGGGGTGGGCCAGGGCCTTATTTGGTAGGCACAGAACTCCCTGAGCTATTGTGGTTCTCCCTTGGCTCTGTTGTCTCTAGCACACAATGGGAGGCTCAGGTCCTTGGAGACAAAGCCTTCCAGGCTGGGCTGCATTCTATAGCAGTATTTTCCCTGCCAGGGCAGCTTGGTGTTTAGGCCAGATGATTTTATGTCAACGTGACACAAGCTAGACTCATTTGAGAGGAAGGAACCCCAATCAAGAACATGCCTCCTCCGTAAGATTGGGCTTAGACAAACCTGTAGGGCATTTTCTTAATTAGAGATTGGCCATTCCTGGACAGGTGGTCCTGGGTTCTATAAGAAAGCAAACTTGAGAAAGTCACGAGGAACACACCAGTAAGCAGTTCCCCTCCACGGCCTCTGCATCAGCTCCTGCCTCCAGGTTCCTGCCCTGTGAGTTCCTGTCCTGACTTCCTTGGATGATGAACGAGATGTGGCAGTGTAAGCAGATAAACCCTTTACTCCCCAATTTGCTTTTGGTTGTGGTGTCTCCTCACAGCAATGATAACCCTAAGACAGTGTTCCTTGGTGAACACGGTTCCAGACTGTGGAGACAGAGGCTTCAGTTTGGGGGCTTCAGTTGCTTGTTGGGCTGCTCACACTCCCTTTTTAGTTGGGGCCATTCTCTTTTTGGTGGGGTTAGTGATCTCAGGCCAGGCCCCCCCCCTCTCTCTCTCTCTCTCTCTTTCTCTCTCTCTCTCTCTCTCTCTCTCTCCATAGAGTTCCTTTCTTCAAATGCAATAGCAAAATGGTGAGATTGGCTTTAACTACACCATCAGCACACCATCAGCATGAGGAGTGGGGAAAGGGTCTTTTTAACTCTCTAATTCATGAATAACTTAATTTGTGGTAGACATGAGAAGACTATTAGCCAAGCACAGAGAAAAAAAAAAGGTGTATGTCCAGGAGAAAGGGAGGAGGAGGAAATTCCTATTATGTCTTTGTCAAGTTATCAGACATAAGTAGAGCTATTTTATGCAAATGTAATGTAAGCCATTTGATGAGAGAGAGAGAGAGAGAGAGAGAGAGAGAGAGAGAGAGAGAGAGAGACCTTCCCCTAGCTGCCTATTAACCTGTCAGGGGCTTGCTCAACCCCTTACAGGTAGGGTTAGGCTCACCTGCCATGCTGGTGTTGCGGACTCCCTGTAACTCAGGGGTGGATGACCACACCTGGTCTGCCTCGTATTGCTGGGTGAGGGGAGGCCTGCAGGTTTTCTTCTGTGGTGTGGTAGGATAGAAGTCATCTTCCTTAAGATACTACTCCTTCCTGCTTTCACGGCACTTTGGCTGCCTTGTGTGCGTCGTTACCTTCAGGTTACTGGATACTCCGTGCTTGGACACCTAAGAGCTACGGTCAGGTTGAAAAGTACATTCTGAGTTTTTTCACCATACAGTTTTCCTCTTAAAAACTGAATTTGCTTCTACCATATTTGTATGTATATTTAGAATTTACTAAAAATGTTTTCTGATTTATTTTTAACATCTATTTTTATTTACATCTGTGTATATATGGTAAATGCCTGTGTGAGCATATGATACGTGTGTATGTGTGTGCATGCATGGATCTCTGATCCCTGGGAGCTGGAGTTGCATGCTTTGTGGGGTGCCCAGTGTGAGTGCTAGGAGCAGAACTCCAGTCCTATGGCAAAGCAGTATGGCTTGTCACTGTTGGGCTCTCTACACTTTAGCTTATCAGGGTTACAGCATGGACAAGGCTATTGCAAATACTACTCCTTCTCTGAGGCTTGCTTTCTTTTCCAGCACAGCCTGTTTTCCTCTGGACTTCTTTCCCCAGTACTTACTTCCCCTGCCGTGCCTCTGGAGAATGACATGGCAGTGTTCTTTCTGAGGATACTGTATAGTATCGCTGATGATTAAAACACTATCCTTTCCTTACTCTAATAACTTTCCAGGAAGTAAAACACATTCTGTTGTAGGAAGTTCCAGACGCCGTTTATGCCCCTGTGAAGCTGAAGCTTGCAGGGACCATGCATGCAGCCCTGCGCACCCATACCCCATGTCTGGCTCTGGTTAATGCACAATCTCTCGCACTTTCTGCAGTCTTGATGTGCTCACTCTAAAGCCCGGCAGCAGCACCCATGCTAACCTGGCTTTCAGTTCCTAGCACGCTGTATTCCTACTCATAGGTACTGCACGGCCTCTTGGTTGGCATTTATGGTCCAGAATACTATTGTTTTGCTCTCTTCTGCTAAGCCAGAAGAATCTGAAATATTCTAAATACCTTTTTATCTTTTGTACATTAACCTGTTTTTCAAATGGTTCATTGAAAAACAATTTTCTGTTAGTTTTTTTGGCTCTACAGCAGTGGTTCTCAACCTTGCTAACTCTGCGACCCTTTAACACAGTTCCTCGTGTTAAGGTGACCTGCAACCATAACATGATTTTCATTGCTACTTCATCGCTATACTTTTCTCCTGTTGAGAATTGTAATGTACATATCTGACATGCAGGATATCTGAACTGACTCCTGTGGAAAGGCCTTTCAACATCCAAAGGGGTCATGACCCACAGTTGAGAACGGCTGCTCCAGAGGGTTCATTCATGCATCGTCCACAGACTGGACGCAGCTTCTTGCCTCGGTCTTTAGGGGTAGAAAAGTAACTTCGTTGTCTTAGATGCTGTAGTAGGAAAGCTGGCTTTGAACGGTGCTTCTGTCTTCACCTAACTATTTGTGTGAGCCTCGTCATCGTGTACTCTCATTCTGGGTTTTAAAGGCATATCACCGTATCAGTTTTATTAGGAATTCTGGGGTGAGCATGGAAGGAATTGAAGTTGTAATTTATAATGAATCTGTTGAATAAAAGCTGTTTCTTTTAAACCAGTTTCTGTGAGCCAAATACTAACAGCTAATTCTCTCAATTCTCTCTCCCTCCTTTCCTCTTTCTCTCCCCTCCCTTCCTCCCTACCCCCTCTCTCCCTGTAATATGTTAAACTACAAGAAATATTGATAGGCAAATACCACTAAAGAATTAATTCAGAAATAACCTGATTCTTAGTTACACATTATAGAATCTACTGGTCTCATGTGAAAACTTTCCCTTTATTTTGTCAAACATTTCACTCAGTAGTGCTTTATTTTTTTAGCATCATCTTTATCTTGTATCTGTACTAGCTAGTGAATTTCTAAAAGCCAAAACTTTCAAAAACCAAGCTTTGAGTTGGTGAGTGGCATTTTCATGTTTTGCTCTAGGCTGTTGGTTGATAAGGTTAGTGTACTTATTAACTTCTAATTCTCTGTTGCTTTCTTAAAGTTTTCTTTTTTTTTTTTAACTGAGAAATTCTTAAGTGAAATAAGAAAAATGAATATGACCAAATTGATTTCATTTCCCACCTTTAAATTTGAGGGAAAAAAACATATTTTCTTATTTAATTACTATTTTTTCTTAAAAGTTTTTTATAAAGATTTATCACATCCAAAATTTATTTTCTTAATTTTGATTCTAAATTCTGTTTCTAAGAAAATGAGAATAATTAAAATATTGAATTTAATCTGGGAAATTTCACTGTGTTAGCAGCTTTTCACTATCCTAACTATTCAAATAATTCATTGTTAAAAAATACATTGACACACTAACACACACCTTAATCCCTACCTTTGTGAGGTGTAGAGGTAGGTGGATCTTTAAGAGTTCATGACCAGCCTGGTCTACATAGCCAGTTCTAGGCCAGACAGGCTACATAGTGAAACTCTATCTCCAAAAAATAAATATCCAGGCAGTGGTGGCACATGCCTTTACTCCCAGCTCTCAGGAGGCAGAGACAGACGGATTTGAGTTTTACGCCAGCCTGGTCTACAGAGTGAGTTTCCAGAACATCCAGGACTACACCAAGAAACCCTGCCTTGAAAAACAAATAAATAAATAATTTTGGGAAGGCAGACAGAGGCTGGGAGGGAAGGGGAGAAAAGGAAGGAGAGGGAAGGAGGGGAAAAAGGAGAGGGGAGAGGGAAGGGGAAGGGAGGAGGGGAGGAGAGGTTGCCTTTGGATGGTTTGTGGCAGTAAAAGTTTTTAGCATAATTTTCTATTTTGGTTTTTATTTCACACACTCTCATATTTGATCCATCTGTTTGTTATCAGGTACATTCAGGTGGATATTAAGATAGTAAGAGCCATTTTATTTGGAAGTCTGTTTTAAAAAGTCTGAATGGAAGCAATAAAGACAGTCTCTCTTTAGAACCCACCAGAGTGCTTGGTTCCTTCCCATGCTAAGCCTGCTGAAAATAAGGACGAATTCCAGGCTTGTGCCTGGTTCCAGAAACATGCATGATCGCTCTATGCAAAATACCACACTTGAAATTTAGCATGAGGTCGGTGAAAGAAACTTCACGCTAAACATTAAATGAAGAATTGTTAAAAGTGAGCTGCTAATATCTGAGTGGGATGTTTTTTTAGCTTACCTGCCTCCTGAGGTATTGATTAATATGTTTTATTGTTAGAATTGGTAATCACTTTTCTCCTAATTAAAGTATATAGGAATGGTGTTGCCTTGACACCTAAAATAAGAGTCTATACATTCAGTGAGTCACTTGACTCTGGATTCAGAAATGTGTTTGTGGAAGGCTGAGTTTGTGGGGGTGACTTGCACTTCTGGGAAAATGGAATTTGGCAAAGACGAGGGCAGAAGGTCTGGGAAGAGTGTCCTTTGGAACTGGAAGGCTTCAGGAAGATTTGTCTGTGTCTGTTACAAAGGGCGCACTGGGTAAAGCTTAACACATCTTTGTGTCTCGGCTGTTGGAGGTACTCTGAACTTCATCCTTGACTATAGAAAAACCTGTGTGATACGGGGAAATTTTATACCCATTTTAGGATTCTCTGCTCAAACCTTCCATAAACACCAAGAGGCAACATTCCTTTCCCTCCATTCCTCCATGATTCTGAGTTCTGTGTAAATCAATCCGCATTGGATGAGTTCAGTTCTGAGGCACTTCTCACTTCCCAGTGCAGGTTGCTGCATTGTCCTGGTTTGAATGAGAATGTCCCCCATAGGCTCATATGTTTGAATGTTTGCTCCCCAGTTATCGCATCTATTTGGGAAGGATTAGGAGGTGTGGCCTTGTTCAAGGAGGTGTGTCATTGGGGGTGGATTTGAGGTTTCAAAATGGTATGCTAGGCCCTGTGTCTCTCTTTTGGCCTGCTGCCTGTGGATCAGGAGGTAAAACTCTCAGCTACTGCACCATTGCCTGTTGAGCACTATGCCTGTCTTCTCTGTTCTATGATAAGAAACTAGCCCTCTAGAACTGTAAGCAAGCCACCTCCCTACCCCTTGCTGCTATCTGCCTTTTGTAAGAGTTGCCTTGATCATGGTGTTTCCTTACGGCAATAAAAAGTAGAATTAATAGCTAACTACTCAATTACTTGTATTATTTTTAACTATATTTTATTAATACTCATGTTACTTTGAATTGTCCATTTGTGCTTCTCTATATTATATATTAATATAGAATTAAGCACTATATAACATAAATTTAATTTAATAAGTTTATATTAAATCTATTAAGTTTATATAGTATGTATTTAATTAATAGCTTACATTTGGATCCTTATCTGAGTCCACTTCTGCAAGAATCCAGATTAAAGAGTGAATGTGTCTCCTTCACACCCAGGTTAACAGAACTAAATTCAGTTGTCTTAGTCTGAGGAGGGGGATTGAGCACATTTGAGCTTCCATTCTCCTCACTCGCAGTGAGTTGTGCAAGTAAATACTGGTTACTACCACACTGTTAGAAGGATCATTGTAAATTCATGTTCAAGTGGCCCCCGGAGTCTTTAATCTTCAGCTCACATCTTCTAAGTTAGAATTACTGAAGCACATAATTTCTAGTTCCCAAGTATTCCACAATAAATATATTCCTGGGCACTTTCATTAGTCCTGCCACAGATTATCAATCATGTTGAATTTTAGTCAGTGTAGTTACCTTCTGTTGAAGGACGAGAAAAATTAGTGGTTTCTGAAACATTAAATACACAGCAATTGAAAAATTAACGAAGCCAATTTAGGAACACGTTTTTTTAATGCTTGAGTGTCTGATGGAAATTTTTCCATGGGACACTTGATTTAGAAGTGTGGTAATTATGATGCAGAGAAGTAAGCTGAAAAGCCACATTCACATCTTGGCTTCTTATTTTGTTTCTTAAACCCACTCAAAATATGATTCACTGATTTATTTTCACGTAATACTGAAACATTTGCCGTTAAAGTAATCATCACGATCCCTGCTTATTGTCAACTCTGTCACTAGTGGCCATCAGTATGTTCAGCCCCACAGATGGAGATTAACGTGGCTACGTTCTGTCAGGGTTTGGATAAATAGACTCTCGTTTCTTCCCAGGACTATGATGTGTGTGTTGTTCTATTGTCTGTGAATTAAATGGCTGAGCTACAGTTTGGAACAATTCGCTACTGAATTCTTATTTAACTTGGACAAACTTAGCAAGTATTAATAGTGGCTCCACTGGCAGTCACTCTGACACCATTGCCAAGCCAGGCTGCAGGAAAGTCCCCCATAAAAACATGTAAAAGGTCAAGCACCTTAATCTCTGAAACTACTCTTAGAGATGGAAGGCTTGTCCTTTAAACATTCAACTGAAAAAGGACAGTTTTTATTAAGTTGACAATGTCTGTATCCTGCCATTTTTCATCCTAGAAAACAAGTTTACCCAATAACAATTACAAATAAAATGTTATGTACTAGGGAAGTCTGTATGCTCCCATAGTAATAGTTAATATTTCAGTGAATGTACTTAGAAGTTACTAATAATGAAGTGAAATTTGATGGTTTAGAATAAAACTCTATTTCTGGACTTAACATGTAAGCAAAATGTCATGTGTGGTACACACGTGTGTGTGTGTGTGTGTGTGTGTGTGTGTGTGTGTGCGCGCGCGCGCGCGCTTGCTTTAAGCAGTTATGAGTAACATAGCGTACTGTTACATCTTTGAATTTGATCATGTATGTATATATTATGTAATAAATCTACACACCAAAAGATAAACTTATTGTTTACTATATATCCTTCCAAAATGTAAACACTCTGGTATCTAGAAACTGAAAAAAGAAACCCTGAACGATCCCCAGAAAACCATCTTGTCTTCATAGGTGTGGTACACTGTCCTGTGGTAGACATGTTGTCTTCAAAGGTGTGGTACACTGTCGTGTGGTAGACTCGAGACCTTCTGTTCTTGGCTTGAGATAATTTGATTCTCAGGGCTGCTTCTTGGCCTTCCTGTTCTTTGGTAAAATAAAAAGCCATTTCCGAATCCATTTACATTAGATATAATGGTCATGGCTCTAAGTGAGACTTCAGACCTGTAAGTTGTTCACCCCTAGGATAACCCCATAGATTGGCGTGAATTGACTTTCCGTAAATGACACTCACTTACGGTATGTGTAGACGGGCACCCAGCGTAGAAGTGAGTGACACGTGCATTCAGTCCACACATGCAGGCAGCTGTTTGATCTCCAATCCTGCTAGTGGTGTGCTGTTAGGAATGCGGTCTAGAGTCGGTCTGAAGTGCCGTATCCCTTGACTGACCTCTGTGGCACAGTGACAGTGGTGGTGCTTACATGTTGGAGTACTAGGAGAAGGGACAAGGGATGAGCTTCCTAGCTCAGTCACTTAGTACTTTGGACCCTGGGCAAACATTAACCTCTCCAGCTTTAGTTTGCTCTTGTACAGAAATAACGCATTTCTAGGCAGTTCCAGTATAAGGATTCTCAGATCCACCAAGCAGGTGTATGTGGAAACATGTCCAGATGAACTCAAGAAAGCTTTGGTTTAGACAAATGAAAGAGATAGTCTTTTCTCAGTGTAGGCCGACCTTAAATCTTCTAGCAGTTTTTAATCCTTTAATTTATGGATACTGTGAAGTGTGTGGTGTATTTTACAGTTGACCCCCAGTGGTTATTTTAAAGAATTTCTCAATGAATAAGCAAAAAGTATATTTTAAAAATACAATCTCCACTTTAAAACAAAAGAATCTTATGTTTCAAAATAGCATAGATTTTTGGTGTTGAGATAGAATTAATAGAGACATGGATATTGATTTATTTTGCCATAATAATGACACATTAATATTCATGAAACCACAAAAAGGACAGGATGCTAATATACTAGAAACACATTAAATGTCTAAGCCAGATCTCTTGAAGCTTCAACATGAGACAGGCATAGTCACTATGGTTTGATTGTAGGTCTATGGGTTTCAATGCAGTCAAAAGTCACTAGCGCACAGATGACCATTAAATAAAACTGTGTCAGCTTTGTGCACCACTGTTGTGCACTGTTCGTGTTTTGTCTCTGACATATTTTATTGCAGTCTTTCATAAAGATTTATTCTTACTTCATATGTATGGTTGTTTGCCTAATTGTTTATCTCTGCACTACACGTGCACTGCTGCAGAGGCCAGAGAGGGCTTTGGATCCCCTGGGCCTCAGAGCTGCATGTGCGTGGTAGGATCCGAACCTGGGTCCTCAGCAAGCATGAGTACTCTAAGGTGCCGAGCCATCCCTCAAGCTGCCTTCGCCGCAGGCTGTATTTTTGTCCTTTACGGGTACACTCGTGAAGTGGGCTGAGAGAACACGCCTGGCCTAGACTTTAGAGACTGACCCTCAGTGACCCATGTCCAACCAAAAGCATCCAATCCACAGTTTCTGAGGGATGTGGTGACCACAAAGGCAGTAACCAGAGCTATGCTCATTAACAGCTTGACGTCTCAGGCCCCGTAGTCCCAGCAGCTTTGCGCCTCCAGCGCTCACTCAGGCATGGCTTTGCCAGCTGCGCAGCTGTGTCCCAGGAGTTCCAGTGCTGCCTGTCAGTTCCCTCACGTGGCCCCCGACAGTCTCCTAATCTCCACTACTTTAGCTTAACATTTAGACTGAACTATTATTTCTGTGAGTTGAAATCCACTTTAAAAACAAAGTGGATCTGTGGGTAACTTGTCTGTCAGGGTGATAGGTAAATGTCACATGGTGTTTCTAAAGGTGAAGTACTTCAAATGGCTGTCAAAGGACATTTCAAAACCACTTACAGTTTTGCTTGAATATATTGGATTACCTATTATGACTTATACTATAGGTGATAATTATGTTTCTCTCTAATGGAGAAATTATACTATAATGTAAAGAACAAAAATGATGAATATAACATTGAAGTCTACTTCTGCCTCGTCTCCCTCACCCCTACCGTTTCCAGCATACTCCTTGCTTGATTTCTTTTTCCTGCCTTCTTTTAAAATGGACCTCTTTACCAAGCCGGCATTGTAGTTGTGTGTGATTTTTGTAGCTACATGTTTTTACACACTGGTGAACTCCTTCGTGGTAGTTGGTTCCTGATCTCTGACAGGAAGACGCCATTTTACAATGGTGTGTTAGCATCACTGGTCTTGTACCTCCCAGTGGTATTGTTGCTTTGTTATGCCACAGGAAGGGCTGGGGAAGATAGGAGACTACAGGCAATATCACAGGAAGCTGCAGGTCATGTTTGCACACATAAAAGTAGCTCTTAGGAATGTGCTCATGGAAGAGAATGGCTTTGAACATAATGTAAATGGGAAATTTTCATAATCAAGAGAAACTCTGATGTACTATAACACAACTTTTTAAGAAGACAGTAGCACAGGCGTGGCTTTGTGGTAGGTGCAGAGCACACCTTGTGTGTCCCTTACAGGTCGGGACAGCATCATTTTGAAGCTGCAGTTTCTGAAAGAGTTTTGCCGCAATATTGATTTTAATATCTGACAGTATAGTAACATCCCTCAGATCTCTTTTGTATCATGTTTAAGTTACAGCTTCTTAGGATGCTGTTGACTGCGCTTACTTCCTGAAAGGAATTTGCAGTGACTGTACTCTTGCATGGATTAACAACTTGTCTTTTTCTGTCTTTTTGCCGTAGGATAAGAAATGGATTCTCAATCATGAAGATGTTTCATTGGGAGCATTACTGGGCAAGGTATGCAGTCAGCAAATAAGAAATCGTGTATTAGCCATGAGAACTTCATGTTGAAAAGCGTTTTTAATATCCCATCACGGGCCATTGTGCGTGTATATTAATTAACCTAGAAGTCAGCATTGTATTTCATAGAAATCTTCCGACTTTCTCTGAGATAGACCGATAATATTAGAAAGGTCTACGATGATTCTTCTATTTAAAAATAGTGCATATTTTTCCTAGAAGGTCAAAGTCATAGTGGTTTTATCAAAACCAAAAACTGTTGAATGCAGGGAAGAAGCCGTGAGGTAGTGAAAGTTGGATATAGTCACTCTGCTTCCAGTTGTACTCAGTGATCCAGAAAAAGTGAAATCTTGCTTCTGGGAATATCAGGAAAGTTCATACACTACATTATCATAATTTAAATATAATGTGGGCAAGGGCCAGGGACATGGAGTAGGGATGAGGCACTTGCCACCAAGCCTGGCCATCTGTGTGCAGCACAGGAACCTACGTGGTAGAAGGAGAGAACCAGCTTGTGGGGTTGACATGTGTGCTGTGAACATGTGTGCTCCCCACAGGGGACACGGGCGTGGGAGAAGAAGTTATACTCTGGGCAAGAAGACCTTCATTTCAGGGACCTATTTTGTGACTGGCTCTGGTGGTGGTAAAGGACAGCCTTACAGAGTGAAAGTTCCTTTTCCTGCATTCTAGTTGGAAATGTCCTCCAAGTCATAGTCCATATTAAACTGCATTGTTTCCAGCAATACAGGCAGGCTAGCCAAATAGCCTACACAGATCTGCCAGTCATTATTGCTCGGGTTCTACTGAATAAATAGCAGTTTGTCAGTGGCTTACTTGTGGATGGTTCTTGTGTGAAATTTGAATTGGATTTAGCTTCATGATGCACTGTGAAAAATAGGGTAAAATTCAGATATTGTTATTGGAAATTTTGTATATAATTTATGAGCAATCAGTGCTAGACTGGTATTTTAAGTAAAGTAATAAATGGCCTATTTTTATTCAAAAGTGAACTTGATGGTTTCTTCCAATTTTCAAAGAACATGCCGTTTATTAAGACTATGGGTCTTGTTGGAGTCTTCTCCTTTTCGGGACTTTGAGCACTTGCCATTTAAATGCCTTTTCCAAATGGAAGCTTCTGGTCACTATTGGAAAATGGGTTTTATTTGCTAAGACATTTTTAGTAAGCTAATTCTAAAGAATCTAAGCTAAAAGAAGGCAGCTGTGTTTACTGAGAGGTGCTCTCCTAATTTGGAAGGAATTGTTCCTAAATATGATAACAGTAATGCTGGGGTAACCCAATAGAAGCAGTTTGGTCAAAAGTTACTACAAAGAAACTGATTTCCTTAAATACAATTAAATAATAAATTTCAAAACTAAAACACTGCAGTAGACTATTGGGAAGGATAGTTTTTTTTCAGTTCTAAGCAAAAATATTTTTAATTAAAGAAAATGTTCTAATTTTTTTATTTGTTTGCCTTGAAGTAGGGTCTTGTGTATGGCCCTGGCTGCCCTGGAACTTGCTATGTAACCAGGCTGGCCTCAAACTCAGAGTTCCTTATGCCTCAGCCTCCCAAATGCGGGATTAAAGTCATGCACAGCCATATGTGTGTGTATGCATGTGTGTCTACAGTGTGTTTCAAATGTTTATTTTTACTTTAAGTATGACTATTCAACAAGAGTCTTGTTTCTTACTAAGGCTGTTTCATAGAAAATTACTTTTTAATGACTAGGCATGAAAGTCTCAAATTTAAATATTTTAAAGAAAATGCTTTAAGAGATATTATTTAGCTTAACTTTATGTGGTATTTTAAAATACCAGAACATAATTTGTCGTTAATATCTTGCTACTTTCCTGAACACTTACTGCACACCGAGAATGCATGAGTAGCTAAAAACAGAGCCAAAATTTTAAGTAGTAATTGTTAAGTAGTGACAGAAATTAACTTCATGCAACACCATAGTCTTAAAGGGCAGTTACTCTATAGTTGCTGTTTAAGTCATCCAGCACTTTCTATGTGGCCTGTGATGTATTACACACACTCCTGGGTACATGGTGACTGTACATGGACTAGCAGAGAAAATCCCTGTGCCTGTCATGCCCCCCTCTAACAAGCAAAGGAAAGACAGGTAACTGAAACACTGAAATGAACACCTTTTATGTTAGAGAAAGGGGAGCGGGCTTGGGTCTTCTTGTTGGTCAGTGTTGCCGTTCTTAAAAGGAGAAGGTAACCAGACCTCATTACCGGTTACCTTTGAATTAAAACTTGCCAGAAACACCACTGAGCCGTGTGGACAGCTGACAGTGAGGGTTAGGCTGAGTGATTAACCAGTGTGGAACTCATCTGCCGAGCAAAAGACACAGTTGGGTTGTGGTGGAACAAGTAAAGGGAATTACAGGGGGAGGCAGTCAGCAGGATGGCAGGGATGTCATCATACAGGGCCTGCCTGGATCTCACAGCACCTTTAACTTTGGTGCTGAAGGGAACATGGAGCTGGTGGGTGACTGCCAGCAGAGCAGGATAATTACACTTTGCCTTCTTGAGGGTGGCTCTGGGCGTTAGGAGAAAACACTCAGCTAGGTGAGTGAAAACCAAGGCTAGGACAGGGCTGCAGCTGGGAGGTAATAAATTCAGATTTATTTTGAAGCTGAAGCAGTTGTGTATCTCAGTGGGTGTTGTAGGGATTGAGAGAAATATAGAAGCCAGCTCCAAGTGTAGCAGGTTTCTGGGAACTAAATTGAAGGCCTGTAATATATCAACTTTATCTATTAGATTTCTACAAAAAGGTGAAGAAAGCCAGATAACAAGTGCTGAGGTTAAGTAAGGTGACTTTTCCAGAGTATAAGCTGAGTAGTTGGGAGTGGGCCTAGATAAAGAGGAGGATAAGAACTGAGCCCTGGTCACTCCAGAACCAAGAGGCAAGGGGAAGAAAAAGGAGTCCTCAGAGGAAGTTGAAAAAAAAATGAACCAATTAGGAAGGTAGAAAACCAGGAACTTTTATTATGCCTTAGAAACCAAGAGGAGAATCTAAACCAGGAGGGTAGACTGCTGTCTGGGGTCAGGTGCTGACGGGGAGTCTGGGGAGCACCAGATAGTGCATTAACCACTAGGTTTGCAAGATGCCAGTGGCGATGGCTGGGCAATTTTGTTTCAACCCAATCAGGGTGATTTAAGAGAGGCCCAAGATAGCAAGGCTGTAAGTCTGACTCTGCAGCTAAAGGAAGCAAAAAAGGCATGGGTGGCTGCATCCAGAATTACTCTGTAAGAGAAAGAATGGCGTGTTAGTCTGTAGCTGGGAAAAGAGCTCATTGAAGGTTTTCGGATATGAGTGTGTTATGAATTGCTACAGCATGATAGGCTCACAATGGAACATTAAAACTTGAGGTTTACACATAAGCACAATATCACATTTGAAACTGAGGGAGGAAGATGGTTGGCAGGTGTGACTGAGAGTCCAGTAACTCCATGGCGATTACTTTGGGGTTTATTTTGTTTTTGCTGGAGAAGCAACAGCATCAGCTAAGAGGTGAGTGCTGAAAAGAGAGTAGAGGCCACACCAGTTACCCAGAGCCTGGGATTGAGGCTGTCTTAAAAAGCAGCCGCGCCACAGTGAGGCCCTAAAGGTTTTTGTGGGTGAATTTACAGTTGATTGAGTAGCAGGTGAAGGTAAAGCCATGTCTGAGTGGGTCGAGTGCCAGTGAGCAAAGGGAAGTCCTTTAGTGGTGATGAAACACAGTGAAAACAGCTGAAGGACAGCCTAGGGACAGGAGAGAGTTGAAGGCAGTCATAAGATCTTTCCTGTAGTGTGGCTTTCTTCTCTTCCTAAATGCACTGTCAATAAGGCATCTGCATCAAAGAGGAAGGTTAGCAGTGTCGTACGTGTTCACCATTGGTGACACGGATACTTGAGCAAGCCCCCTTTCAACCCCGGTCCACACCTGTCTCTACAGCAGAGATTGTTGTTAGGATACGTGCCAGCAGTCCCCTCTCAGAGCCCTTGCTTTCTCTAACCACAGTGATCTTTAATGTAATCAAAGTAATACAGTGCTCAAGGGATAAAGTAGTTGGTGGAAGAAAAACCTATGTACTCAAGGCAGTGTCGATGTTGGGTTCCCCTTTTGTTGAAGCCAAACATTAGATAAACAACAGTTTTCTCTAGCAAAGACTAACCTGTGGTTCTGTGGAGGAGGGATGCCTATAAACAGCACAGTGCTTTGGTTAACTCAGAGTACTTCGTTTTATGCTTCCCTGAGTTATTTAGCGAAGCTTTGCAGGCTGTCAGCCGTGCCAACAATGCTTGTATTCTTCTTTTCAGGGGAATTTTGGTGAAGTGTATAAGGGCACACTGAAGGATAAAACTGCTGTCGCTGTTAAAACATGCAAGGAAGACCTTCCTCAGGAATTAAAAATAAAGTTTTTACAGGAAGCCAAGTGAGTTCTTTAAAAACAATACAAAATGTATGTTTATAATTCATTACATTGCCCATTCTGCTGTATTAAATTCACTGTGAGGTAAGTTTCAAACATCACTGATCTGTGATTTGCTGAAGTAGAAGTAGAACTTTCCAGCGTGAGCACCTTGCTGTGGAAACAGTTTCTGGCTTGAGCTAGCCTGGAGCACGGTTAAGCGGGTGTGATAGCCATAGGGCATCAACAGCATAACTATTCTCCAAGTCTGTAAAAATACCCCAACACTTTTATTTTGCCTCACATACGTGTTTGTATGTAGTACTGTAGTTCTCTTTGCAATGTATGTCTTGTATACACCCTTACCTATATTTACATATCTTACACTCTTGCTGGCTATTATAAATTTGGTTCCTTTCCCAAGAATCTCAGATTTTATTTTTCTATTTTGTGTCTGGCATTTGTTAGCCCCCCCCCAGGTGATTTCTTGTCTTTCTTGTCTACATTATATTCTTAACGGAAATTGAATGGCCCATTTTACCTATCCCTGTTCTGCAGATAGTTAAAACTAGTCTACTGTTTATAAAACCAAGAATGCCAAAGACATATCTAAAAAATTAAAATATAATTTGAACAGAGTAAGCTAGATTAAAAAAAAAGTATGGGGAGTGAGATGACTTTCCAGAATGATGGGTGGGTGGCTGTTGAGGTGACCAGAGGAGACGGCAACGAGGGGGTTAGCTCGTGGCCTGGATGTCTTCATGTGCATCTCCAGTCATGACTTAAATATGGCTCTGGCCGTATAGTAAAGTTAAATAGTCAGTACTTAAATACTGTCTGAGGAATGAAGTCGTAGTCTTTGCATGCACATTATTGGAAATCCCATGACAGTTAGCAGGTATTCTTAGGGTGAAAGGCTTTGTTTAACATTGCTTAAAAACATTTTTCTTCCTTTCAAACTTGTGATCATTATACAAACTAAAAGTTTAATTTCTTTTTAACTGGAATTATGAAAGAAGTTTGATACTAGAAATGTAAATTCTGTCCATTCAAGCTTCTGAATATTCCTTCACAGACATGAGTTACATCATGTAGCTGACTGTTGTGTGTGTTTCTTCATTGCCATCTTCCAACCTTACAAATGCCATTTTGGTGTTTGTTTTGATTTTTCCAAGACAGGGTTTCTCGGTATAGCCCGGGCTATCCTGAGACTCACTTTGTAGACCAGGTTGGCCTCACACTGCCTTTGCCTCTGGAGTGCTGGAATTGAGGGCGTGCACCACCAGCACACAGCAGCATTCTGTATGAAAGTCAAATATTCTTGAAAAGTCAAATATTCTTGAAAATTGGCTTAATTTCTATTAGAAATTTTGCTGTATCATTGACAGTATTTTTTTATCTCTAGAATTTTTCCTAATTTTCATTTATAAGTCATTATTTTAAATCTAAAATGTTTTTCCTAGGATTTGTCCTTCTGTAGTTGTATATGCACAGAATGTTTTTTGTCTATTTTCATTTTCATAGGAAAGAATGTGGAAATTTTCCCATAGGAGTGAATTATAATATCAGAATTAAAAAGGGTCTAAGGGGTTTGTTCTATTTTTAGATCATGCTTGAAGCTCTGCTAAGGATTGTTTCTTAGCATGTAACCGCTACTGAAATATTGTGTTTATCCAAACTAACTCCACACCAATTCTTCCTCAGTCCTTGTGGAAATGCTTTTATATGGTCACTTCTGTTAGTCCAGTTCTCTAAACTCTTGTTTCTGCATCTGAAGCTGTCATCTAGTGAGGTGATGCCTGTAACATTTGCCAGTAGGGGCTGATTTGAGGATGACTAGACGTTTTGAAGTGAATTCCATGTATCGTTCCTAATTAGCTTGATTATTAAGCATTGGCGTGGGTACCAAGTTTTAAATGACTATTTAAGGATGATCAGCTCATTTGCCCTTGTGCTATGCTGCTCATATTTATCAATACCTGTTGATGGGACAGATGCATATCAGAATTTCAAGGTATACTGATGTTTGAAAAATTGAGTTCTGATTAAAATATAACAATGTGTGCAGTTAGAATATAATTATCATAAATTAAAGCTTTGTTTTTTTTTCAACTGGTAACCTTATATACTTTTTTTTCTCATCTAGAATTCTCAAGCAATATGATCACCCCAATATCGTGAAACTTATAGGCGTGTGCACACAAAGACAGCCTGTCTACATCATTATGGAACTAGTCCCAGGTAATGCTATTTGAGAGGCTTGCTTGATGACATTTTAATATCATGTTTTATTGCATTTCTATGTTCAGTCTCTTTGATATTTCCTTGTGAAGTTTCCAAGGAGTTTTGCATAGCATTTTCCCGATAACAAAGCCTGCATATATACTCGGTATTTTTATAGGCCTTAACATGTTTCTCTTTTCTAGAAAGTGTCAGGCAGCATTTCTTGAGACAGATTTATTGGAGTGTAGTTACCCATGGAGTTCAGATATATATAATAATTATGTGTGAAAAGAGCTGGTGTTTAGAAAAGTGTGACTTGACAGCCCGGCAAGTGCCACTTTAGACTTAGGTCCTTGTGCATCATTTAGAAATCCATCACCACACGTCTGTTTCTGATTAAAATTCTCATGGTGTGTTGCCGTCCTGTGTGAATCATGTGCTTCTTTCTTGTGTGGCTAATATGAGGGAGCAATCTGCAAATCTTCTCTGGACACTTTCCTGCCTCTCGTTCTTTAGCAACGTGTAGCCTCAAACATGGGTGACCTAGCCTGACATAATATGTGTGAGGCTTTTCTTGTCATCTTTCTTCCTTTTGTGGACAAATACAGAGATAAACTTTGAGCTGAAAGCAGTCTACAGTGCTTTATAACCAAACAGGGCTGCTTTACCCTTTCAGTGCCTGCCTCACTCACTTAAAAAGAAATTCAAATGAATAGAAACATTATTTTTAACTGTAATTTAAATTCTTAAAGTAAACCTAGTATTGTAGATTCCCTGGTAAATACGGCCTATAGAAAGAATATGCCCACTGTCTCAGGTTAGCATCCTGTTAAAGATGGAGGTTTCTGTTCCAACTGGTCCCACAGCCGCTTTTCAGCCCCAAATAAGCACACAGAGACATATTAATTATTAAGCTGTTGGCCGATTGCTAGTGCTTCTTACTGGCTAGCTCTCTCTTAATTATTAACCCATTTCTATTACTCTGTTATTTCTACATGGCCTTATCTTACCAGAGAATTCCTGGCGCGTCCTATCGTCCCGGTCTCTACATGGTGTCGCTTTCTACGGCCTCCCTCTGCCTTCCTCTCCCTGGAATTCTCCGAGCCTCTATCCTTCCTGCCTGGCTACTGGCCAAACAGTGTTTTATTCATCAACCATAAGAGAAGCATATATACAGAAGGACAGCCCCCGCCATCCTGTCTTATCAGACTACTTCGCCTACTAACAAAATACTCTAGCTGTTAACCTGACAGCAGTGCACACAGATTATTACCAACTTTATCAAAATGGCACTGTCTGTGTTAGGCACACTGTGTGCTGCATCTGTGCACAAACAAGCACAGTCTAAGAACTTAGGAATGACTGAATCTCATGTAGTCACTATTAGAATAGGATGTTTGAACATAAGTACATGCTGACATTTGTATGGGTGCAGATGAAGCCCTTGATTGGTAGGAAATACTGCCAAAAAGCTCAGACTTGGGAGGTGGACCAAACGTGAAGAAAGGTAACTCTCTTCAGATAGCAAGCATGAGCTGAATACAACCAAAGACAGTGTGCACGGGAGCCGGGCACATGACAGCAATGCGGTGACAGTCTGTCTGCTGCTCTGTATGCGTTATGAAAGTGAACCCCTGCTGCTCAGTGGACCAGTGGTCTTTCTGTGCCGTGGCATTGCTCAAGTCTTGACTCTGTGTTCACGTAACTTGTGATGTTACTGCTTCACAGTCACCAATCACGTCTACCTGTCTGTTGGCATGTGAAATGCATGTGGTTTATCTGGTCAGTATTTTAGTTTGCTTTCTCTGCTTGTTTACTTCTCTTTTCCTCTTTATTTTGCAAACGGTCCTCAAGCACTTTGCACTCATGTAAACTTACCTGGAGATTTGATAAACATAGAAGTACGACTCAGTCAGCTCCATGCCTGCTTTGAATTGACAAGTGTGTAGCTCATAACAAACTTGGGTAGTCTGGGAGCTTAAAGTCACTCACTTACTACCTCACTGTAGTGTCCATTAGAAGTTGAACCTTGACTGAATTTTCTCAGGCCTATGTTAAAATATGAGGCTGTGCTCTGACCTGGGGACTTTGGGGACGAGGCTACTATGAGGATTTCTCAGGTCTGGGCAGACTCCTGCTCTGTCTGTGCTGCCTGGGGCTCTCGGTTCTGTACCTCAGCTCCCTCACGGTCTGTGCGTGCATCTTCGTCTCTGTACTGCCTAGGGCTCTCATGTGTTCTGTGCAGTTTCATGTCATGCTTGACATGCCACATATTTCACCAGTGTTAGATTTCTTGAATTTACATTTTCCTTACCAGCTGTGGATTTGATGTGACTGGATCAGGTCCCCTTAGACAATCTCCCTGCATGAAGGTCAGCTCTGTCATGTGACTGAACATATGTAGGAGAGTGGTATCTGGTGTTCACAGTATGCCAGGTGGGGCATGTTTGGGACACCATCTTTCAGTGCGGCCTACCAAGTAGATTTTGCTACATTTTCTTGAAGATTAGGTGCATTGTGGAATCTAAAACACTACATGAGATTTTCATACAAGTTTATATTACGTCCATTGGTTGATATGCAAATAAAATTTATCTTTTGCCCATGCCTGATTCTGCAGCATGGTGGATTGGGTCATTTGGAAAACACCAGGTCATTAGAGTATGCATGTAGATGGGTTTGAAACTCTGTCTACATATGCAAACCTTTCAAATGGTGACACATTTCTTGATATAGTATCCAAAGAGCACATTCATTAATGTCACGATAGTCTATTTGGGAAAGTGATGGGGGCACTCTTAGGCTCATGGTAGCAAAAGCATGTTCTCTAAAGTTTTAATCTGAAAGATTTTTTTAATCCCTCACCATAAAGCTTATCAGCCTTTTTCTTTAAAGACTGACACCCACTTCACTTCTGAGAAAATAACTGCCAAATGTCTGCACTACTTATAACCACGGTTTTTTTTTCCTTTCCTTATAAACGCTCATTTAATGGAATGTGTTTGATACCCAGTACGGACTAGTGTGTAAAAAGTATGTTTGTATTGACATTTATATAGTCCTTTGACACCTTTACCCCACACCAAGGCAGTGAGCACATCTGCCACCCTCATTGTCTTTCCTGCCTCTCTGTGGTTCCTCCCTGGCTTTTCTGCAACACCCCAGCTACCCACTGGTCCACTGCCTGTCCTGTTAGCATTTCTCAAGCCTTTGTGAAAAGTGGCATCATGCAGTACATATTAATTCTTTTTTCTAAAGTCTTATTATTGCTTAGCCTAATTATATGAGATTAATCCACTTTTATGTTTTATTTTTTACCTAGCATACAAAATAATGGTTTCGTGCGACATTTTCATACTTAAATATTGTTGTACCTTGCTTATATTAATTTCTCTTCCCTTCTCCATCTTCATTGGCCTCCTTCATTCTCCCCAAATAGTTTTCCTTCTGCTTTCATGCCGGTGTGTGGGGGATGCTTTTGCCCAATGCTTCACAGTCGCCAACATTTTGATTGACACTGTCATTTGTTCACCCATGTTACTGTTGCCTCCATTTCAAACAAGGTTAGCAACTGTACAGTGTGCAAACTGTTTCTAAAATGCATCTGCAAAGATTGAAACACCCCTGCCCTTGTCAGATATAAGGCCTCTGGAATCATAAACCCCAAATACAGCTTGTACCAAACTGCTATTTCAGAGTGCAAGCATTTGAGAATTAGTTCAAAGTGAGCATTACAAGATGACCCTGTCTTCATTTGTGACACCTCTTGAATTATGAACTCTTTACCCGCTTGCTTCCTGGTTGTTGGGTAAATAAAACCGAAAGTCGGTTCTGAATGGCAGTTGGGAGCAGTAACCACAGGGACAGGAAAGCTTTAGGATGAGCTGACGCTTACTTCACAATTCAAGTGATTCACGTAGGAAGACGTAGAGTCCAGTGACTGTGGCTTGTTTGAGTGTGCGCATTCAGATCCAAACTGCAGCAGAGAACACGGCAGACAGCAGCTGAGGCTGATCCACCAAGTACAACAGGTTGGGAAGGTGTGAAGGCCTCTTCACTAGGGTTTGGCGACTGCCCCTCCTCTTAAATTCATGTCTTCCTGAAGACACTGGATATTAGCTCTCAGGTCACAGAGACACATGGCCTTGGAGAAACCCACAAAGCTAACTGAATTTAAAGATGAGCTATAGCTTTAAAACTCCTAAGATGATTGTAGAGTTTTATGATATTAGGTAGCACAACCTAATAGTATGATTTAAAGAGAAAAAGCGAGTTGATTCAGTTTCTACTGTCTGAATATCTGCGGTTAGGAACCCAGACATTGTTATTAATATCAATCCCATAAGAACCTCTGCGCTTGCAGAGAAACCTTTCCGTTTCCAGAATTCCTCCTCCTGACTATTCTGCTCTGTAATTTCTGCAGTTAAGTTTCAGTACATTTTTTTGCCAAAAGTGTAAATTATTTTCAAAAGTAAGAATTTGCCTCTTCTTCATTTTGAAATTTGATGCTTTCATTTGGTTTTCCCATCAGTTTCAGTTATGTGCCCTCACAGCTATGAATTGAGCTGAAAATCACTGACACTGACAGCCGCAGGTTACCTGGTAACTACATCCTAACAGTTAGCCCTGGATGCTGGCCTGACATTTGTTTCTTCCTCTCTTCATAGAGGAAGGGCAAACACTGCTGTCATGGCCTAGGGGTCTGTGGCTCCTGGCTCAGTAAGAGAGAGCCTACATAAAGTTACAATGTTGTCAGTTGAGTACCACTCCTCCATAGACAAGAAAAGGAAAGGAAAGTAGCTACCATATTGGTCTGAATGTTACAAATAAACAAAAGTCCTACTTCTGTGGAATCTATTTTACTTTTTTTGTATGTGGTAGAACAAATTTGATAATGATCTATACTGATATCAACTGGTACACTGAAGATTTCAATTTGAGAGACAAGATGATTATTTGTTAACTGATACTGTAAATTACATATGTTCCCATATTTTATAATCAAGCATGAGTGTGCCCGGTTGCCATTGTTAATTTTACAGTTGATATTGTTGAGAGAACACGAGATGTTTGCAGTCAGCTTCAGTAAGACATTGTCTTTCAGCCCCGACCTCCTTGCAGCTCTGTTTGCTGCTTAGCAGCCAAAGGCAAACGCCAAGGAAAGGGTTGAAAGTGGCAAGCTTTGCAGGGATCAGCAGCTCTAACACGTGCTGACATAATCAATAACCAGTTGGCATCCCACCCCTGCCTTTGTCTTGTTCTGGAGTCTGCCACTCCCTTCCAGTGGCCACGCCCTTCCCTAGTGGGTGTTGTTTTCCAGGGGGTGAGTAAATGCCAAAGGCATCAAAAGAGGAACAGCCTTGCCTGTCTGAACAAGGCCTGACAGAAGCAGATGCTGGTGTGTTGCCATGAGCACAGGCTCCCGAGGGCGGACGTTGGAGCCGGGCAGTGTGTGCACATTTGCGTTACTCATGTGCTTTGTGCTCTGTCATGGTGGGTGTGCCTGTGAGTAGGAAGCACCCTCGAGTAGGCGACTGGCGTGGTGAGCAGCATGATGTGTTCTCTGTCTTCTTGTGCTCCAAGCTCCTGTTTTCAAAATGGCTTAATGGTACTTGAAGATCCTTGATTGAAAGGACAGTGTGGGAGTGATGACTACATATGCGTCCTTCTGCACAAATAAGCATCCCTCAGTTTTCTAATGAGACCTACATCTTAGAGGCATCTTTTTCTGTGTTCGTAATTAGACTTGGAGAAGTCTGAGGCTTGTCAGAGATATTTTAAATAAGAAAAAGTTGCTTTATTAATGATAGTCCACTTATGTTTATGCAAATAAAAACTGATAAAGTTTGGTGAAAATAACTAAAATAACAAAAACTTCATATATAATGAAGTTTTATTGACTTACTTTCAACAAAAAGTTTTCCCCAATCTATGTCATGTATTTTAATCTGGGAATTTCTGCTAGTGCTATTAGAAGAATCTTTGAACTCAGTTGAATAGAAGTTGTTTTTCATAGGCATGCATTCACACATGAAAGTGTACATGTATGCTATGTCTTTGTTTTCTTTCACCAAAATGTTGCAGGTACTCAATCAGACACTATTATGTCACCACCTGATAAAATCCTCTTTTTAGCAGTAGCCAAAGTTGTCATAATACTGTTCTTCCTCACATTTTAATATGGTAATTTTTATTTAAAATTGAAAACTCAAATATGAGTAGTGGAAGCTGTCTGTCCGTCTAGCCTCAGGCCCTACCCAAGAGTATAGGGCAGTGCCCTCCAACATAACAAAGGCATGGAGAGATGGGAAATAATGGCTGGGAAAGAACTCATCAGACGTTAGGAGGTGGAGTGGGGAGGTCACAAGAGGCCAGCACTCTGCAGGCTGCATATGAGAGGACATTTCATGCTTCCTGATCAGCCCTCCTGGCAGTGACATTGAGAGCGACATTGAGAGCGTGTTCTTGGCAACCAAGAGCAGAGTGTGAGTATTGTGGTGCCTGTGTTTGGATGCAAGAAGAGATAACTGGTCTCTGCTGGTGTGATGCTGGCCTAGGTGGGAGCTCAGAGAAAGGCGGGTCTCCTAAGTCATGGTGGCTGTTCCTAACAGGTCCCACCGAATGAAGTTTTCAGCATAAACCTATCTAGTCCCGGTGCTTTTGCTGGCGCATTCTTGGAGCTACTTGAGGCCTTGGGCTGGGCTTAGACTTGCAAACAGAGGGAGTATCTACTCTTATCTTTATCTGTAATTTGTATCCCCTTTGTAAAATCGTGTCTGTATTCAGAAATTATGTCAAAGAAAAATCTCAATTTTTCAGACATGGACCTTGTATATTACTCTTATGGAGGTCATTTGCTGAACTTGGAGATAGCAGTATTTTTTTTTTCATTTGGATGTTACTGAAATGTCCGTAATGCTAGGGGCTCTGTTGATCTTTCAGCCGTCTTCACAGGACGTTACTGGATGTCTGGGGGACGGCAAATGTGGAAGGCACATTGGCCGGAAGAAAATTGACTTCTACAAAAGGGAGAAGTGTAACCCCGTTCTCCTGGGACAGGAGATAGATGAAGTGTGCATTAGAGTCGGTGCATGGAGCAGATAGGAAGTGTAGAGTTGTTAGGGGTTAGAAACCCCAGGAAGGGTGAGACAGCCGAGTAAAAGCGGATGGCATGAGGGGCCGAAGCAAGTGGGTCTCAGCAGCTCAGAATCCCTGGCTACTGCAACATCCAGAGAAGAGGGGCATGAAGAGAGAGGTCAAGAGAGGAGATGCAGAAGGAACAGGGTTCCAAGCAAAACCTTGAAGATGAGAGTGAGGATGATACAGTTTGAGTTATTTGTGACAGTTACTTTGAAACGAACAGGCTCCTACTTTCCTTTCAGCTGCCAAGGGAGATAATGTGAACAGAACCTTCACCCATGTCCTGTGAATACTGAGAGAGACTCTCAGGGTCCCAGGCCCACTTGATGGTGTCAGGTGAACAACAGGTGCATATTCTCACTGTTGGGTCCTCTCATAGCATTGAGGAAACTTAAAGGATGCTATTGGCACTCTAGTTGCTTCCTGCTTAACTTGTCTCTAGGGGGGTTAATTACTCCTAAAGATTCCTTGTTTTCTTCTCTCTTCATCAGAGTTCTCTGATCATATTTAAGCTCTCCTCCTTTGGTCGTTTGTTTTATCTATAGATTCTCAGATGTTACAGAACATGAAATACCTATCTCACAAGTTCATTGTGAGGGCTGCACTTTATGTTAAATTTTGTATAGCTTCTTGTCATTGGAAATGAGGAAATACTGTTGGAAACTGTCACTATAATACTTGCACATGTGGAAATGCCCTTGCCTTTATTGACCTTCATTTGTCCTTCCTGGAGACCTGAGATCCAGTGCCTCTTAAACCCCTTAGAAAATGAAGTCTTCCCTGGAGAGATGAGATTTGCCTTTGTTTTTCTGTATCAAACTTGGAAAACGGCAGTTTGTGCCTTCACGTGAAAACCTTAGGAGTGGCGGTTAATGGGTGACTCTGTGACACGAGAGACACAGCCTGGCCTCACCCGCTGCGGACTTCTTTTTCTCCTCTCTACCTGCATCCGTGTCATCCTCTCCTCTAGACTGTCAATACAGACGTCTAAATGATGTCACCTTTACAGTGCTTGCTGTTCACAAGTTTGTGAATTTCTGTGTTTTTCTGGCTGCTGTACATTAAGGAAGAAATCCTTCCACCTTCCTGCAGTTAGTAACTTTAATGTTCTTAAGCCAGTTTATGATGGGATAAAACACCCTAATTCCCATCTTTGTGAAGCTTGTCTTACATCTCAAAATACAGACAATACCACATGACAATAAATCAAATAATCATTGAAATTATTCACTTCTGTTAAAATCATATTTCTCTTTCTTTGTAAGTAGTGAGGAAACAATACAGTGGAGCTTGTTCTTTTTATAATAGTCTATATTTATCATCCAATATTGAATCAAAACTAGTCAGTTTCAATTAAAAATAACCCCAAGTGGTAGTTTTTATTTGAAATGCATGTATCACCCTATATTTAAATGACTTTGATATTCAGTAATTCACTCTTTTTAAAAAGACTTTCCACCCTTTGTAAACCTATTATTCTCAGATTTGAGCTAGGTACTTAAATGGTAAACAGTGAGTAGCCACTACATTCCACGCAAAATGCACTTAGGACTATTTCCCTCAAAGAACTGGAGCATAGTCGGGCAGACACATCTTTAACAACCACATATTTACTTAAAAGGGAAAAAAAAAAGACAAAGTGCTGGTGCCTTGTTTCAGGGCCGCAGACACTTGTGAGAAGGTGACATTTTCCCTGAGACCTGGAGGACACGCATTCTCTAGTTTCTCTAGCGTTGATGGAGCTAGGGAAGCGCGCAGCTGGCACGCGGCTGGCATGCGGAACGTGTGAGTGCATGGAAGCCCTGTGTGTGGAGGAAGAGCAGAGAGGCGGTGCAGAGACCCGCGGGGAGAGGTGGGGGGGGCAGACAGGAAGTGGGGAGTCCTGCCAGGGGAGAGGTGGGAGGGCGGACAGGAAGTGGGGAGACCGCCGGGGAGAGGTGGGAGGGCGGACAGGAAGTGGGGAGTCCTGCCAGGGGAGAGGTGGGAGGGCGGACAGGAAGTGGGGAGTCCTGCCAGGGGAGAGGTGGGAGGGCGGACAGGAAGTGGGCTAGCCGTTGGCTTTTCTCCGGTTGCAGTCTTGTAGGAAGTAGAGTGATGGCCGCCTGCACTTAGGGGCACAGGGACAGCCTGCTCCCATAACCGATGCCAGTCCTTCTTGACGTGGTCTCCTCCTGGAGACTGCTGCTCTTGAAGGGGTCCCATTGGGATTTTATGTTCTCGCTGTCTTTCTGTATAAATGGGAACAGACGTATCTTTCTACTTTTTAAAAAATATAAGTGACCACTTTCCATATACTCTTTTTTGCGTTTGATATTTTGTTTGTAGTTGGAAAATAGCTTAGACATTTTATTTTTAATTGAAGGAAAGCCCTTACTTTGGGGCTCACAGCTGGTGCTAGAGCAGTACTTGAGAGCTTCCATCTGATCCACCGCATGAGGCAGAGAGGTGGCTGGGAATGGTGTGACTTTTCGAGATCTCAAAGAGCCCTCCTCCAGCAACACACCTCCTGTAACAAGGCCAACGTCCTAATCCTTCCCAAACAGTTCCACGAACTGAGAACCAAGCATTCAGAGTTGGCCAGGGCCGGTCTCATTCAAACCACGTGGTCCACTCCCTGGCCCTCAGGCTTGTAGCCATGTCATAAAGCAAAGTGCGCTTAGTTCAGTTAGGAAAGTCCCCAAGGTCTCTCACGGTCTCAACACTGTTTAAAACTCCCGAGTCTCTTCTGAGACTCGACCTCTTAATTGTAACCACTTGTAAAATCAAAAGCAGGTCACATACGTCTGTCGTACCACGGCACAGAATAAGCACTACCATTCAAACAGGGAGGAGAGGAGACACTGGGGAAGTACTGGACCAAAGCAAGGCCAAAACTCAGCAGAGACAACTCCAAGTCCTGTAGCTCTGCCTGACGTCAGAGGCTTAGATGACTCTGCCCCTGCAGTCTTGCTGACTGCAACACACGTCTCTCTGAAAGATGTGTGTGAATGTGTGTGTATGTGTGTGTGTGTGCGCGCGCGAGCGCGCGCGTCTGTGTGAGTGTATGTGTGTGTGTGAATGTGTGTGTGTGTGAGTATGTGTGTGTGTACGCGCACGTGTCTGTGTGAGTGTGTGTATGTGTGTGTGAATGTGTGTGTGTGCGCGCGCAAGCATGTGCGTGTGTGAGTGTGTATGTGTGTGTGTGAATGTGTGTGTGTGTGTGCACGCGCGTGTCTGTGTGAGTGTGTGTGTGTGTGTGTGTGTGATGTATGGTAGGAAGTTTTCTTTTATTCTCAATAGATATAGTATCTGTTTATGCTTTACTTATGAGTACTTCAATACAAATTGTGTATATTTATATTTCCTGTCTAAATTCTACTCTTGAATATATAAATAGATATATATAGAAAAAATTTATGAATTGTTTTATACATTTAGAAAAAAACGTATCAATAATACCATGCCCTAACTCTAGATTTCTAGAATAGATCATGGCAACATCTAAGCTTGTGCTTTTCAAAGCCTTGACAATATTTTGGGAAGACATAGGTACACAGAAGACAGGAGTTTATGAATAACCTTAAGCTAAATGGTGGGTGATCTTACTCTCTATGAATAAGATGACCAGGCTCATTCTGGGTGGTATGGTGGTGGACAGGGGTGTTTTACTCTTTGTGAGTAAGACTATTAAAACTCTATTTTTCTTATCTCTAGGTAGTTTTTCCTTGGATTAAACGTGTTTTAATCCAGGTCATGTGATTAGGAAGTCAGATTGCTTTAGAAAACCAAAGTCTAGTGGGGGAGCCATGCCATCTGAAGCATTTCACTGTGCTCAGTTGTCTTTGCTGACTCTGGAGTCCTCAGTGCACTTCAAATGTGCTCACACTGTCACTTAGACAGTGGCATGCTTATGGCCAAGCTTTGCCGGTGTGACTTGGGAGCCACGTGTAGGTTTTAGTTCCCATTTCACTACTCACAACTGTACAGCCTTGTAGTCAAATGGTCAAACAGTGTGGCATCAGCTTCACATTGTAGATTCTTACTACAATCGTTACTGTTGCTAAAATAATCTGTCCTGAGGCATAATGTCTTGGCTAGTTTCATGTCAACTTGGCACACGCTGTAGTCATCTAAGAGGAGACAATCTCAGCTGAGAAAATGCATCCAGAAGATGAGGCTGTAGGCAAGCCTGTAGGGTGTTTCCTTAATTCGTGATTAATGGGGAAGAACTCAGCCCATTGTGGGTGGGGCCATCCCTGGGCTGGTGGCCCTGGGTTCTATAAGAAAGCAGGGTGAGACAAGCCTTGGAGGCAAGCCAGTAAGCAGCACCCTCCATGGCCTCTGCATCAGCTCCTGCCTCCAGGATCCTGCCCTGCCTGAGTTCCTGCCTTGGCATCCCTCAGGGGACTATGATTCAGGATATGCAAGTGGTGGTTTTGAGTAGGACCCCATAGACTCCTGTGTTTGAATGATTTGCCTATAGGGAGTGACACTATTAGGAAGGCTGGCCTTGTTGGCCTGTGTCATTGTTGGGGTGGGCTTTAAAGTCTCAGATGCTCAAGATAGGTCTAGTGTGACATTCACTTCCTGCTGCCTGCTGATCTGGATGTAGAACTCTCAGCTGCCTCTCTGCCTGTGTGCTATAATGATAATGGGCTAGACCTCTGAACTGCAAGCCAGCCCCAGTTAAGTGTTTTCCTTTGTAAGGATTGCTGTAATCCTGGTGTTTCTTCAGGGCAGTAAAACCCTAAGACACCTCCCCAAGCTGGCTTTGGCCATGGAGCTTCATCACAGCAGCAGAAAAGTGTCTAAGGCACACAGACTGAAATACAGATACAATTCGAGTTCACTGGGCTGTTAGATTCCTGTGTTCCCAGATAATTCTTGATAGATGTTACATGTCTTTTGAAATCCGTCAATGCTAACAAAGCATCCGAGTTTAGATTATGGAGACAGAATATTAAATAGCTGTAAATGATCCAAGGGCTTCTTATTTCTCCTCACTTCGGCAAGTCCAGCCCCACGTTACCACATGAAGTCAGAGAGAGCCCTGAGTGTGGCACAGCACACAGTTGTAAACCTTAATGAAAATACTATGAGGATTTTGTGATATTTCTTTTCACTCAATTTCACAGTTCCCTAGCCTGACCTTTGTATATGATGATATCATATCATAATTTTAAAAGTTGGATACTCCATCAGAGTACTAGTGACATTTAAATTTTCATTTAACAGAGGGGGTGCTGCTAATTTGTAAATCAGTACATTTGCAAATGTTTTAGATTCTGTAGGAAAACTACATGTACATAAACACAGTAGATTACAAATAGCAGCTCTTTTATTTAAATTAGAGACAATCTTATTTTACATATCAATTCCAGTTCCCTCTCCCTCCTATCCTCCCACCAACCCCACCCACCCACCCACCCACTCCTATCCATGCCCCAGGGAGAGAGGCCTTCCATGGGGAATCACCTGAGTCTGTCACAGCATTTAGGCCTCCCCCATACATCTACGCTAAGAGAGAATCCCTCCATGGGGCAATGGGCTCCCAAAGTCCATTCTTACACTAGGGATAAATACTGGTTCCACTGCCAGAGACCCCATAGACTGCCCAGTGCTCCTCACTGACACCCACGTTCAGGGGGCCTGGTTCCCTAGCTGTCTGGCTGGGATCCATGAGCTCCCCCTTGCCCAGGTCAGCAGTTTCTGTGGATTTCCCCAGAATGGTCTTGACCCCTTTGCGAGTCTTTCTTCCCTCTTTGCAACTGGATTCCAGGAGTTCAGCTCTGTGCTTAGCTGTGGATCCCTGATTCTGCTTCCATCAGGTACTGGATGAGGGCTCTAGGATGGCATTTAAGATAGTCATCAATCTCATTATAGGGAAAGGACATTTAAGGCAGCCTCTCTACTATTGCTTAGATTCTTAGTAGGGTCATCTTTGTGGATCTCTGAACATTTCCCTAGTGCCCAGTTTCTCTTTAAACCTATACTGGCTCCCTCTACTAAGATGTCTCTTTCTCGCTCTCCTCTTTCATCCCCCGACTCAATCTTCCTGCTTCCTCATGTTCTCCTCTCTCCTGATCTTCTCCCCTCCTCTTTCTCCTACCTTCCTCCCCCTGCCCTGCCCCTGCCCCTGCCCCTGCCCTGCCTGCCCTGCCCCTGCCTGCTCCCAGTTTGTTCAGGAGTTCTCGTCCCTTTTCCCCTCCCCAGGAGACCATTTTTGTCTCTCGTAGGGTCCTTCTTGTTTCTTAACTAAAAAAAAATTAAAAAAAAAAAAACAAAAAATAGCAGCTTTCCATGGACTATTTATTTCAACAACTTCATCTAGAAATATAGAAGACAACATGCTTTTAAAATGCAATATAAAATATGTGTAAGAGGAATGGAATTGGGAGGCAGGTGGTCCTGTCAATCACAGGTGATACACTCAGTTGCCAGTAGGAAAAGGTCAAATAAATTTCAGAAGACAGGTGGGTAATTATAGGTGGTTCGAAGCAAACTCAAAAGCTCTTAGAGTAAATATGAATGAGTTGAATAACATTCCTGAAACGTGTTGGGACTATGGCAAACCAGAGTATGCAGGGCAGTGTTAAACAGTAAAGTATTTGGCTGAACTATCTCAACCTCCGTTATTGGAGAGAAATTTGTAAATAATTTAATAGTTGGGATAGGAATGTCTAAGCTATGAAGACTAGTATTCTGTCTTAACTTGGGAGAGTTCTGGTGGTATTACAGCGATGATGACAAGGTAATATTGTCAAAGAGGGAGATGACGTTGATGTCAGTGATGTGTGCCCTTGTCCAAGACAAGGTTGATGGAGCTCTGTGAGTTACTGTTATGAGAAAGATGGGCTGTAAGAGGTTTAGTGGAGTATTACTTTACTAGCCAAAGAAGTAAAATATAAAATGGAATGCAATTAGTGAAAGATTTGATGTCTACATTTTTAAGCTACCTGTCATTTTGGATGTGGAACAGGCATGAAGGTGGTTTTATCTGATCTATAGGTACATGCATGAGTACTGGACAATCCTCAATTGTTGCATGTGGGTAGGGCCTTTGGCAGTCAGTCTGCATCCTTTGCTTCGTAAATGCCAACTGACGCCTTTTAAATAGTGAACATAGATCTTCCATCTCCTTCTGTAGTTTGCTGAGGAGTTGTACCAAGGGCTTTTGGAGTTGAACATGTATATCTGGCCTTAGAGAGATTTAAGCTCTGGTATTACTTGTGACAGGAACCTTAGGAAATCTAAAGTTCCCCGTGAGGAACAAAATAATAGCTTCAAAATAAAGTGTTATGTGAGGCAGGAGTTTCACTGATAAGGTGTGGTAAGCACAGCTGTTAAGGAAACAAGGCTACCCGTTAGGTTAACTGTAAAAAAGAGAATTGACTTAGCTTTTAGTCACTGTGATTTATAGAGGCATGGATTCGAAAGCTGCTCTGCTTACCACTGTACCCCCAATGCCACACCGCCCAGAGTCAAGCTGTGATTTGGAAGGAGACAGGCAGTAGAGAAAAAGCTAGTTATTTAAAATACACTCTTTTCTACAGAGGCAGCCTGGGCTTTAAAACAAGTTCCAGGATGGCCAGGGCTACACAGAGAAACTGTGACTCAAAAACAAGAACCAGAAAGTAAGAAAGAGAATTAGGGGATTTTTAAAAAATATGTTCCACTAATAACACAAAATAACTACGGAAGACACATATATTAAAAATAGACATCACATGTGCAAAGTTGTTTGCTAGTGTGTTTCTGATGTGGGAAGCTAACTTTGGAATTGGGAACCTGGGAAAACAGAGCTTAGCTGTGGAGACGTAGTGTGCGGTATGATGCTGTCCCCACGAGAGGCTCGCACCTGCTCTTCTTGTGTCATCTGGCCTCCCGTAGCATCGAAAGTGTCATTTGAATGTGTCACCTGTGCTACAAACCAAGTTCTTCATGGATGACATTAATGGTGACGATGTTGCAGTTCATGCCACAACTTTTCCTGCATAGTTCAGCCCAGCATTATATATTTACTAGTGTTTGATGTTAACAATTTAAATGTCACTATATGTTGTTTGCTTATTTGTATTGGGTGTGGACTCTCCAGACTGAGCTTTCTGGATTCGAGGGATGAAAGGTGAATAGAAGGGCCTGTGTATGTGAATGTGAAAAAGTCACATAGATGATAAATTAATACAATACAATATAATATAAAGGATTAATGAAATGATTACTATGTGAAAATGGAGTTACATGGCCTGGGAAGGGTTAAATGGTCTGTTTTAGAGTTGAGAATACTGTTGTAATTGACCTTTGCTGAAGGGGGAAGGAAATGAGGCTTAAAGCATGGAAACTTGATGGGTCAGAGCGTTGGCTCAGAGGCTCAGGGTGCTTCCCTCCAAGCCTGAGACCCTGACCCACATCAATTGCCCTCTGACCTCCACCTGTGTGTTGTGACACAGGTGCATCCAACCCCACAGAGTTGACTTTTTTCCATTTAAATAGAATATTGCTACATTAACAAGTCTTTTATGAAAAAATACTTTTATGAAAGTACTTGTCCTAAGAAAAACACCAGAATAAACTCCTCTATCTTTGCACAGTGTGCCTAGGCTACCTGAGACCTGCATTCATTCAGCAAGAGTACAGTGTGCTCAATGAGAGCTGTCGTTATAGACGTCTAGGCCATAAACCTTGGTGAACATGTCATGCTTGTCCACAGTTAGAGCACATAGGTGAGGGAGGCATGGTTGCCTTTAGACAACTTTCCTGAGAAGAGGACCATGACAGAATCCCACAGTGTAGCACTGCCCAAAGAGCCATGGGGCCATGGCCACCCTCAACATTGTAGCACCACTGACATGCTGTGCCTGCCTGGGGGCCCTAACAACCCTGCTTCAGCCTGACATTGGACAGGGATGCTGGGGTCTTCAGAGCCAGACACACCTCAGCATGTCCAGAGTTAGGGAAGGTTCTTAGTCCTGAGGGTTTGACTTTGATTTGGCCTGTGGAACTGTGAACGTCCTGAGCAGGCACTCAGTTGCCTTTCTTCTTGGCTCTGTCTCCCTTTGGGATGGTGTTGGGGAATATTAAGATGTGTTCCATTTGTGTGTGCTGTGGGTCATTTGTTTTAATGATGCAGAGATGTGTTGCGTTCTTTTAGGTTACATTTGTTTAACTCTGTGAAGCTGTGTTACTTTGGCTGCCTAAAACACCTGATGGTCCAATAAAGAGCTGAATGGCCAGTTGCAAGGCAGGAGATAGGGTGTGCGGGGCTGGCAGGCAGAGAGGATATGTAGGAGGAAAAAACATGTGATTGGAGGACCAAGGAGCAAGAAAAGGAGAGAACACCAGAGGCCAGCCACCCAGCCACACAGCAAGCCAAGGACGGAATAAGAAGTAAAGAGAGATATGTAGGATAAAGATAAAAGCCCAGAGGCAAAAGATAGACAGGATAATTTAGGTTGGAAAAAGCTCGGTAGAAATAAGCCAAGCTAAGGCTGGGCATTTATAAGTAATAATCAGTATCCATGTGTATTTCTATGGGAATGTCTGCCACAGGCTTGGCTACCTGCATAGCGTAGGAGCACCTCTCTAAGTTCAGTCTCAAGACAGCACAGACTCAGTGTCACAATGAGTTGTACCATGATTTTGCTTCATGTGATTGACATGATATTTACATGTGATTTGAGACTTAGAATTTCAGACTAATAATTGGAGCAAGTTAAAAATTTGGTGATGAGAAGATGAAACTTTCAGACAGTCTTAGTGGGGTTGTTTTCTTTTCCCTTCCTGTCCTTCTGTTCCCATCCTGAGGAGACACTGTGCTCTGTCCGACGAGCACAGGCACAGCATCCAAGGACTGTGTTAGCCGCAGAGACCCCGCCTCCTCTGTAAATATTGATCCAGTGAGAGCAATGATACTTCAGATACTTCTGGAGACTTCAGCCTCCAGAGCAGGCGCAATGTTATAGCGGTACACACAGAAAATAAAGTTAAGTATGAAATTATCCCTGAAATTATAAAAAGTACAGAAAACTGCAGAGAAAAGTTTAATGGCATTTGAGTAAACAGTGGTTCCCTTGTGACACCACCATCGTAAGAAAACAGACAAGTGAGACTGTGTCAGACTTGAATGCTCTGCCCAGCAGAGAACACAGTTAAGAGGGGGATCGCGTCTGAGGAAATGAGGGAAGAGTCTGAAAAACACACCAGATAAGGGATTCATATCTTTTAGAAAGACAGCCTCAATAACCAGAATGACAACAGACTTTTGGAAATGTGCATAGAATTTGAGTAATCATTTCTTCAAAGCAGATAAACAAGCGATCACTCGTGTGTGCTGCTCAGTGTAGCAAATCACCTGAGAAATGCAAACCAAAAACCCCAGCGGCAGGTGTTGGAGACAACAGGAGATTGTTAAAAATTAAATAGTTAAAAAAAAAAGAAGCTGTTCTGTAAAACTGACTACTGAAAAACTTAGAGCTAGAGCTGTCATGTGACCCATCATGCCTCTTGAGCACTGATTGAAATCGGGGATCGGGAGGGAGTTTTGTATCTTCAGCCTTATTGAGAGTAGTCAAGCTACAGTCGAAAGCTAACGCTCATGAATGGATGAGTGGATAAAGAAAGTGTGGCACATAAATCCAATTGGCTATTACTCGGCCTTGGAAAAGAAACCACAGCAGGCAGAAGCTTGGGAAGGCGGTGTGGTCTGCTTAGGTGAAGGTGATATTATTGGAGGTCACTAGTGTCACAGAAACACTGTAGAATGTTGGGTGGCAATTACCAGGTTTGCCTGCTATCAGTTAAATAAATATGGAATTTCAGTAATACAAAATTGAACAACAACGTGCTTGGGTTCCATGATATTGAACTGTATGCTAAAAAATTAAAAGAGTAGATTTATTATGTGAATTTTACCACAGTAAAAACAAAAACTGAGAAAAGACACTAGTTTAGAAATTTTTTTAACACAGATATTCCCAGCTCTTGGCTGAAAAGTATTTATTCTTTGCAAGTATATTAATGTAATATTTTATCCAACTGTTTATATTTTTATAATAAACCAGTATGATAATCGAATATGTTTCTGATTATATAAATTGTAACTAGTGAACTTGCTTAGAGGAAAACCTGTTTTCCTAATTGTTCAAAATTACAATTATGTGACATGTTTTGTAAAGTGGTCATTGATGTCACTCGAGAACTTTAATGTCCCTAAAATATCCAGCTAATGACCAGCCTGGAAATATCATTAATTAGCCTTCCTAATTTAATATTCTATTAATTTTACCCTTGATACTTCTAAATGTCATTTTGGCTATCTTTGCATTCTGTTTCTTTTTAAAAGTTGATGGGAGTTTAAATTTGCACCACTTTTCCTCTTTAGTATCAGAAGACTTGAGGGAAGGTTAGAAGCCATGGGACCCAACAGGGAGTAGTTTGGTGGCAAAGTAAGGAGATTCGTGTGAGACAGAGCGTGCACGTGTGGGCTTGGAGTATGTTCACTGGGACATGAAGTACTGGTGAATCTCTTTCTACGCTGCTTTTTGACACTACAAAAAGAGCGTTATCAAACAGAGATGCACACCTGGTAAAGGTGTCTGCTGCCAAACCTGATGGCCTGAATGGATCCCGGGGACGGTGGTGGAAGGAGAGAACCGCCTCCTGCAGGTTGTCCTCTGACTTGCAAGCACACATGGTCAGCATGCGTGTGCCCGTGCACATATGCACCAGTCAGGGAGTGATTTTAGTAGTGCAAAAGTTACTGGGAATGTGCCCGTGTGCACATGCACAAGTGGCAAATGATTTTTAATGGTGCACAGGATAGCATGAGTGTGTCCATGCAGGTAGACAATAGTCAGCAAGTGATTTTCCTTTTCAAGACACGTATTCTCTGTGTAAAAACTATGGCTGTCCTGGACCTCCTCTGGAGACCAGGCTGGCCTAAAACTCACAGAGATCCATCTGTCTCTACCTCCCCAGTGCTGGGATTAGAAATCACACACCACCAATGTCAAGCCAGTGATTTTTAATTGTAGTACATTGGTGCAAAAGAAAAGTGACATTTGCATGGAAAGTAGATAACTTTGGAACACATGGCCAAGCTTTTTCATCCCTTAAGATCTCTTCTCACAACTGACCTGAACATCGGGGAGCTCTTGCTCCCCAGACTGATAACTGGGATACCAGCATGGGACTGATCCAGACCCCAGGAACGTGGGTTTCAGTGAGAAAACTTCGGAAATCTACAGGACCTCCTGTAGTAGTTCAGTACTTATCCCTCGCATAGGTGTGGACCTTGGGAGTCCATTCCACATAGAGGAATACTCCCTGAGCCAAGACACACGGGGGTGGGCCTACACCCTATGCCAAAGGATACGATAGACTCTGATGACACCCTATGGAAGGCCTCATCATCCAGGGGGAGCAGAAAGGATATGTGATAGGTAGGGTTTAGTTGAGGGGGGGTGGTAAGGGAGGACGGGAGAGAGAAGGGAACTGAGATTGTCATGTAAAACAATCTTGTTTCTAATTCAAATTAAAAAATCTGAAAAAATCTCTTCTCCCCTCTCCTAGTTACGTTTGGTTTTTATTTATTAACTTCTGGTGTCTAGTACAGATGTTGTTGTCCTGTTATATAGTTCAGTTTTAACTCTTTTTAATGTATGTATGTTTTAGGAAGCTTTGACAGTAGTAGCCTTCCATATGACTTCTTTGAGAAGTCTTCCTGCTGTTTATCCCTCTCTGTTACTTTCAGGGCTTGAAATACATTGTATTACTCTCTTTTGAATTTTTTGAGAGCTGATGAGAGATGTTACTTTGATTTATTTACCTTTGTGAGTAAGTTGGTGTTTTCCCTTATATATCCTAATATTGGTTCTTTGCTTTGTAGTGTCGACATCTTAAATATACTATGTAATATGGAGGGGTTTCTCTAGTCATGTCTATTTATGGTTCTTTCTGAATGGTCTTGTAAGTACTTCTTTGTTTACAGGGGTGTCATTTCTTTGTCTGAGTTTGGGGATTTTCTGTCTTTGGTTTTTATCTCTGCTCCTCTATTACCTAGTTGACTGTTTTAGGTTGGTGTGTTGATCATGTGGCCAGAACTCTTGGGTGATACTGAAATCTTTCTGTTACTGATGTTTAAGTAAGTACAGAATTCACTTGTGTCTTTCATTCCTTATGTTTCTTGTACTTAGTCAAGTCTATTTATAATAAATTGTGGTTTTTTTATTTGGTTCATTGAAGTTTTTGTTTTGCTTTGTTTTTTGGGGGGAGGGTTCTTTTTTTGCAGATGTTTTTTATTTGAATTAGAAACAAGATTGTTTTACATGACAATCCCAGTTCCCTCTTCCCTCTCCTCCTCCCCTACCACCATCCCCCAACTAAAACCCTACCTATCACATATCCTTTCTGCTACCCTTGAGGGTGAAGCCTTTCATAAGGTGTCATCAGAATCTATCCTATCCTTTGGGATAGGGCCTAGGCCCACCCCCATGTGTCTTGGCTCAGGGAGTATTCCTCTATGTGGAATGGGCTCCCAAAGTCCACACCTATGCTAGGGATAAGTACTGATCTACTACAGGAGGTCCTGTAGATTTCCGAGGTCTCCTCATTGAAACCCACGTTCCTGGGGTCTGGATCAGTCCCATGCTGGTATCCCAGCTATCAGTCTGGGGATCAAGAGCTCCCCGATGTTCAGGTCAGATGTTTCTGTGGGTTTCACCAACCTGGTCTGGACCCCTTTGCTCATCACTCGTCCTTCTCTGCAACTGGATTCCAGTTCAGTTCAGTGATTAGCTATGGGTGTCGGCTTCTACTTTCACCAGCTGCTGGATGAAGGCTATTGGGTGGCATATGAGTCAGTCATCAATCTCGTTATCGTTTTGCTTTGTTTTTTATTGAAAATAGATTCTTTGCTCATAAAATACATCCCACTCACAGATTCCCCTCCTTGTTCATTGAGTTTCTCCACTTCTGCCCCCAAAAGTCTGGATCTCCTTACTTGAATTTTTCTCTTAGGTTGCTGCCTTTTTCATTAATATTGTTGATTTCCTCATCTATTTTTTTAATCATTTTCTCTGTATTGCTAATGTCCTCACCATATCCATGATTGAATTAATCTGCTTGTTTGTGTCCTCTTTCAAGTCTTTGATAAATTAGTAAACTTTCAAACCCTCACCTGGATTCATATCCGTTTCCATATTTGTGAATCAGTAGCAGAGGAGATACGTTCTTCTGGAGGAGTCCTGTGTCCTACCTTTCTTTCTTTCTTTCTTTCTTTCTTTCTTTCTTTCTTTCTTTCTTTCTTTCTCTTTCTTTCTTTCTTTCTTTCTTTTCTTTCTTTTCTTTCTTTCTTTTCTTTCTTTCTTTCTTTCTTTCTTTTTTCTGTCCTGTATCTGCTGTTTGATCATCACTAGTGGGTTTTAGTGAGGATCTCCTTAGTGAGCAGCCTTCTCTTGGGAGCCTATCCTGTCAGGAGAAACCAGACCTAAGAACAGGATGGCCAACAGGATCTATTTTTTCAAGATCTCCTAAGTATGAATTGCCCTGTTGAAGGGATCACCTGTGGTTGTGAAGTAGGGCCTTCAGAGCTACAGAGTTTGGGGGCTCTACATCAATAAATGGCAGGAAGGTGGCTGCAGAGTCGGCCCACCCACTAGCCCATGCCTCAGCTGTCTACCTCGACAACTACTCTCAGCTGATGAGAGCCACTCTTGGCAACTGTGGTGGGGCTACCTTCCTCTTGTTCCATGGCCTGAGTACAGCGTCCTGCAGCTTGCACTTTTCAGCTTTAATGTTCATGTCTGTCTGCCCACACTCCCCAGCATGCCCCTGGGAGTGCCTCTAGCTCTGGCACCGATGCAGATGAAATTAAGACCCCCATCTTGTGGTTGTTCCCAGTTCTCAGACCTCCAGAACAGCTCCTTCTGAAACTGTAGCTCTCTAGATGGTGTCCAGCTCCTGCCCTGACCCTATGCTGGTCACTAACAGAGCGAAAAAATGGGATTTCTGTCCACTCCTGAGCCAATGTCACTGCCTCACCAAACCCTGTGAGCACACACAAATGTATTATGTATATACACTTAAAATAATACAAACAAATCTTTAAAATGAACAGAAAAAGTGAATTATCTGCCCTTTAAGTTTATTTTTAAAAAGCTAAAAAACCTATTGATTTTCTAAGAGGCCCACAAAACATGCAACACTTAATTTGTGACCAAGGTAAGAAAGGGAGAATTTTAAGAAGATTTAGGTGGGTGATTATTTTCCAGTTCTCACCAAAGAAAAAGCCATTAACTCTTCTTCTCTAGAGTTCTTCCATTTAAGGAAATCTAAATCTCTAGCAGAGTGTGAAAGGGGTTCAGGAAATGGCAACTAGGGGGTAATCATTCTTTACAATTTGTGGTTTAATGCAGAGGCCTGATAGGAAGTGAACGGTTGTTTTAAGGTCATGTATTAAAACATACTTTACCTTCTGTTTAATGCCATAAACTATAAGTGATCCTCCAAAAAAAAAAAAAAAATACTAGCAGTCTCTTGAGAATGAATGGGGCCTGAGAGTTTGCCTGGCATGTGCAAGGCAGCAGGTTTGTCTGCAGGGAAAGGGCTTACTAAGAGGAGGAGGAAAGAACAATAACTAGCTCTGCTTCAGCAAATGACCCAGCCTGTGAGGCCCCAGCGTGCGCTCAAGGGCCCAGCGTGTCTAGAAAAGATCCCAAACAGTGCAGTGCATACATAATGTAAATAAAGCTGTACACACTAAGTGTTCTGCTCAGCCCTGCCTGTGTCTATCTTGAAATGTAGTCAGTACTTCTAAGTACTCAACTTTAATTTCATTTCATTTTAATTGATTTGAGTTTAAGATTTTATTCTTGATTTAGTTGTCAGAAACTTTTAAGACTATTTGGGCTGGAGGCTGGAGAGATGGCTCACTAGTTAAGAGCACTGGCTGCTCTTCCAGAAGTTGAGTTCAGTTCCCAGCAACCACATGGTGCCTCACAGCCATCTGTAATGAGATCAGATGCCCTCTTCTGGCCTGCAGGTTACATGCAGAGCACTTGTACATAATATCTAAATAGGTAGGTAGGTAGGTAGGTAGGTAGATATTTGGGATAACTTAAGCATATGAAACTATTTTTCATTTCTAAGTTTTATTAAATCTAAATGTCAATTAAATATTTAAAATAAAAACTGCATATAAACTTATATATTTCCAAGATTAGAGATTTATTGAAATACGGAAAATTATAGTGTTAAAGCCACTAACTTTTTTTGCTTCTTAAAATAGGGATAATTTTAAGTTTTAAATTACTGTTTGGATTATAATATGTGTTTGTCTTGGACCATGATGGTTAAAAAGCTTTTCTAAGACATCATTGAAGGCTGGAGATATGGCTCAGCTGTTGGAGGCTGGGCCAACAGCCAGAAAGACAGTGGGATCTTCTTTATATGCAAGCATGCATAGTAGGTGAATAACAAAATTGTATCAGAATCATAGCATGCGGTGTGTGTGTGGGTGCTCGAGCGTGCTCACCTGTGTGTTCATGCCTCTGTGTGTGTGTGTGTATGTTTGTTTGTGTGTCTGCCTGTCCTTACAGACATGGTTTAGTTGAAATAGTTTTAATTTTTAGAAGGTCACTGAATCTAGAAATTAGTATCACTTGACTTTTTGTTTAAGCCATGTTTTATTTGTTATTAGATAAAATAAAATTTCTTAGAAAATGTCAGCAAAATAAATGGGTGCACATAGTGGCAATGGGACAGGTTTGTCTTCGCTTGCCAGGATGTGCTGTTCCCAAGGTTCTTTTGTCAGGCCTCCTAATGGCTAGAAATGGGACATCGACTCACATCAAGATTGATCTGGTTTTTCTTTGTCAATTCCTCTAGGAGGTGATTTCTTGTCCTTTCTGAGGAAGAGGAAGGATGATCTGAAGCTCAAGCAGCTCGTGAAGTTTTCCTTGGATATTGCATCTGGCATGTTGTATCTTGAGAGCAAAAACTGTATACACAGGTAAGAAGTAGTTACAGACATTTTCACCTTTATCATTATGATCCTAGAAAATGACCATGTGTTATGTGATACTATAGTAGATGCCTTTCACAAAGCTTATATGTCGATTTTTTTGTTTTGTGTGAAAGCATTCTTTGATAGTTTTCCACAAGTACTTGACTCATCCCTTGCTGAAGGTAAGTACCTAACTAGAAAATGATTTAACCTCCCTCGTAATTAGAATTTGCTTTGTTGTAATCATGAATAGGTTGATATGGCCTACACTAAAGTCAGAAAATAGCTTCATGTGTTGCTATCATTCTTCAAAATCATGGGAGAGCATAATACTATAAGAATAATTCTCTCTTTCTGGTTTTCTTATTCTTGTTTGTTTGAGACAGGGTCATTCTGTAACCCTGGCTGCTCTGAAACTCAGTTTGTAGGCTAGGTTAGCCTCAAATTCAGAGATTCACCTTCTTCTGTCTCCTGAGTGCTGGATTAAAGAGGTGAGCCACTACACCCGGCTATAAGAATAATTCCTAACTGTGAAGTTGGCTAAGGGTAAGAGATTATGATGGTTATTTCAAAGGAATTTTAGAAAACTTACCTTTTTGCACAGTGGCTTTGTCTTCCTACTTCACAGATTTTGGTTTTATTTTGTGTGTGTGAAGCAGGTGTCCTGTCCCCTGCTACTGAATTACCAATGGCTGTGAGCACCATGTGTGCTGGGAACTCAGTAAGAGCTTTTAGCCCCTGAGCTACCTCTCTTGCCTCTAGATTGTGGTTTGCATGGTTTGTAGCTGAAAGTGGCCTTTCATATGGAATGTAGTGCACCTTGAGACCTGTTGAAAATTTGTGCCATGTCTCAGGTGTGGTTAAGTGGGCATGAGGACCACATCTCAGGTGTGGTTAAGTGGGCATGAGGACCACATCTCAGGTGTGGTTAAGTGGGCATGAGGACCACATCTCGGGTGTGGCTAGGTGGGCATGAGGACCACATCTCAGGTGTGGTTAACTGGGCATGAGGACCACCTCTCGGGTGTGGCTAGGTGGCATGAGGACCATGTCTCGGGTGTGGCTAGGTGGCATGAGGGCCACGTCTCGGGTGTGGCTAGGTGGGCATGAGGACCACATCTCAGGTGTGGCTAGGTGGGCATGAGGACCATGTCTCGGGTGTGGCTAGGTGGGCATGAGGACCACGTCTCGGGTGTGGCTAGGTGGCATGAGGGCCACGTCTCGGGTGTGGCTAGGTGGCATGAGGACCATGTCTCGGGTGTGGCTAGGTGGCATGAGGGCCACGTCTCGGGTGTGAGGAGGAGGATGTGGAAAACTGGTGCAGATTTCGGCTGCTGGAAGCAGTCCATCACACTGCACACGCTCCAGTAGGGCTCTTTGTCACACCTGCATGCTATAACCCTTCCTTACCTGCTGGCTTCATTATTGCTCTGTGCTTTTTTTATTATTTTTATTTTTTTAGGTCAAGGTGAGTTTATTGTCCAAATAGCATAAGCTAATTGCATTCAAAACCACTTACAACTCCATCCTCAAATCCGACTTCAAACTAGTCAGAACATGTTATTCTTTTAAGATCATGTCAAAACTTCTGACTACATGACATGGTCATAGTCAATATAATGTGTCCCCACCCTCATTTCCTAAAGACATTTTTTTGTTGTTGTTCCCACTGATCATGCTATTTTAGCATTTTCTAGTATCCCAACCATAAAAACCACCCACACCTGTTACAGAGTACACTGTGAGAGAATAACATTGATTTCATATGGTATCACACTCTTACAGCAAATTAAAAAATGCTCTGTGCTTTTGACTGAGGTTCTCATTACACAACCTTTGAATTAATACTGTGTTGAGAGTATTGATTCCGCGTTGTGAGGAGGTTGTAAAATACAGAATTACAGCAAAGTCACCTCTACAGTACTGTTTTAATATTGTTGGACAATTGCATTTACTTTTTTAAAATGTCAGGGGTGAGATACTATTTTCCTAAAAATTAAGATAACAATGACTAAGCCTTACCACTATACTTCTGCTTGACTTGTATAAATATGTACCAAGTCACACTATAGAAATCTTTAAACCTTAATGAACATTTAAGTTTAGATAAGCTAGAGATAAACCAAACTATACATCTAAAAACATAAAAAAAATCTTGCTCTTACATTTTGAGAAAATTGGCAAATTTTTTCTGAGATTTTAAGGTATTTTATGTGTCAGCATTTCATCAAATTCTCTATAGTTACTGCCCTTAGGGTTTTTTCTATTAGGCATTTATGGCTATAAATCTTGAGTAATATACATCATTAAATTAGTTTAATAATTTGTGAATTATCTGTAATATGCTGTATCTCCTTCCCCTACTTCAAGTCCTAGGGATTAAACATGGGCTTTTCCTGTGTTAGGCAAGTGCTCTACCACTGAGTTAAATCCCAAACCCTCTTTTTACTTTTTATCTTGAGAAAAGGTCTGACTATTTTCAGGGTAGCATTGAGTTAACCATGTTATTCATGCAAGCCATAAAGTTATAATCTCCCAGCCCTATAATGATCTTTAATTTTTGCTATGCTGCATTTGGGGGAGCCATTGTTTTAATTTCATATTATTTGCAGTGATGACTGGTTAATCATCAGAATCAAAACTGTTCTAGACTGCAGATGGCAATGTCATTTAATTTTGTTCCTCTTTCTGAATCATAATATTATGTGTTGTAATATTGGTTTTTTCCTTTTTAATGTTTCATATTTTTGTATGTTTTTGAAAGCCATTCTTTGATTAGTCGTAGCAGTGATGTGTGTTTGCTAGCTGGCAAGATTTTACTTGAACAGTGTCACTGGGAGCAGGAGTAATAAATAGGTCTCAGGGTTAATGCCAGCCTTCAGTTATTGTTATTGGCTCTATGTGTTCTGTGTTTAAGAAGAAATCCAGGATCTACCACAAAGATTCAGTAATTTATTAGTCATGTCTGATACTCATTAGCATAAAAGCCCCAGTTTTGTCATTCTTGGCATTCAGTAACCTTCTGTCTTTATTCTCACGAATATGTTCCTAATGCTTATTCTTTGGCAAGATTTTTACTAGCCATAACATAGTAACAGTGTACTGTTTTCCTGTGATCACATCCCTTGAATTCGTCCAATGTATCCCTTATTTCCCTTGCTGATTATGAGAGCTAGATGAATTTCACAGCTACAGCAGACCTCTTTAAACTTAGGTGGATTCCTTTTCTTTTCATCTGACTGCAGCAGTATATGGCGTTGTGTTGAGATCATTCACTGCGTTGCATTTTTTATAGTCATGACTCATGCTGTGGAGCTTGTTCTCATGCACCAGGCTGAGGAGCTATTTCTCTGGGAGAAGCAGTAGTTATAGTGGAATCAACTTGCTTCATAGTTAAAAATGCAGGCGGTGCTTATTATCAAAGAAACACCCAAAGTATGTTGTCTTTACTTCAGCGAAGGGGTTTATTTTTTGTAATAGTTTCTGATGGGGATATTTTAACAATTAATTTAAATAATATAAACCATGCTTTGTTATTGTTATTAAGATAATGAGTAAATCACTGAGCCTCATTATTAATATCCTAAAAATAACTAAAATAAATGCATATTGAAGATTGAAAAATCCAAGCAACAATTTAGAATATGCTTCAAATTGTATGACTTACAAATGTGTATCTGTTCACTGACTCATTAACTTAGAACTCAGAATGTGAATGTATTTCTAATTGTTGCTCTGCTACATGATTCTCTTTAACATTTGAACAACACATTTGCTTTCTTTGTGTGTGTTACTATAAAAAAATCAAAGTAATGTTTTATGAAGGAAAAAATAAGTGTGAAAATTCAATGGAGAAAGTAAGAAAAGCATTCAGAAATGGCCTGCCTTGGGAATTTGTTTTGGTTTGGTTTCCATTAACTTCTACGGCAGTTCTCTTGATAGTCTGTTTTTTACTGCCACCGTTTTTTTTGCTCAGAGATAGGGACTTGAATATTTTCGTTTGGGCTTAATTTTAATTAACTCAAGTTTCTTTATAATAACATTATAAGCCAATGTGAAATTGTCCTTTCTACTCTATCTGAAGCACACTGGGAAGTTGTGCTGTGGCAATTTTCACAGTGATGTGCTTGCTGCCAGATCTTTGTCCATGCCATGAAGGGTGGTAAACCTGTCTAATTCAGAAGTCATTAAAGACATAATAGATATAAACAGCAATGGACTGTAAGATTTTATTTCGATTTATTTCTAAATGTTGGTTAAACATTGCCATTCTTGGCTATTTATGAACATTTAGTAAAAAGTACAAACTTTTATTGTTACAATTGTAATCCACATCACAGAAGTGTGAGAATATTACTTAATTCCATTTTGTCATCAATCATAAAAACAATTGATTATAAAAAGAATGTACGTCAAGCCCTTCCGGCAGGCAGTTTCCTGACAGAGCCATCTGCCCAGCCCCTCATATTATAAGATACAGTTTTTCTTAAATGTATACCATGTGAAGCAAAGAAAATTAAAATTTTCATGAATAATATATACTTAAATACACATCCTAATGCAAACAGAGTGTTGAGGTTATTGTATCTTTTCTTTTGTGATATCATAAACTCTCTGATGAAATTGTTTCTTCTCTCTGATGAAATTTTCTTTCCTTCTCTCTTTGTAATTACTAAAGTGCCTGTCCCATAGATGATATCAGTAAGAACCCATGTGTTTTTAATTTGTGTAGATGTGTTTTATCTGCACATATGCACATATCTGCACAAACTTGCTGCTCAGACATGTCAAAAGAGCATCAGGTCCCAAAGTGTTCTTCAAGAGCTACAGGGCCTCTTAATCTCTGGTCCATCTCTCTAGCCCAGATCACATTTTTAAATGCCTTATTTGTAAAAGACATGCTCCCTACTCAAGGAAAATGAAGTTGGAATTCTAAGACTGCATTGACACTTTCCAGGGGGTAGGGGAGCGAAGGAGAAAGGGGGTGGGGTTTCTGAAGGAAAGGGCCCCATACAATCGAAGGTCCAAGAATGGCCAGCGAACATTGCATGACTTGCTCAATTTTACACAATCACCCTCCTTAAAACTTCATAAGGAATGTCTGAGATAAACTTTCACTACACTCAGCAACATGTTTTAGAGTCTTCATGTCCCAAACTTAATTGAGGAATGCTTTATCTACTTGCCTTGCAAGCATCTAGGTTGAAAAGCAGCCACATGGCAGATGCGCCATAGTCTGCTGAAGTCACAGGAGGCAGCTGAGTGTTGTTCATGTGCAGGGCATGCAGCAGACGCTGGAGGTAGAACACTGAGCCCATCAGATAGGGGGTCTTTCCCTGGACCATGAAGGCCATAAGCAGACCGTCAGTTCATACAAGATAGAATGTAGAGACAATACCGTTGCTACTGTTCCATAGTGAAGTCATGGAAAGCATCCTTAAAGAAGTGGCGTTTGAACTGCAGGTTAAAAGGTAACCAAGGGAACTCGGAAGAGAGGAAGGTGATCAGTTACAAGGAGAAAAGAAGGAAGACAGGCAGGGAATGAGGGAGGAAATGACTTCACGGCAGTGAAAGGGTCCACGTTGGACTGAATTGAATACCGACTTGAGATCTGATCTGAAAGTTTTGCAGGCATCAGACTGTGGAAAAGAGCAGGCTCATAGGTCTGGTCTTGACCCTCAGAGCTCGGGAAGTCACTGTGGTGTTCTGAGAAGGAGAGTTCAAATCCATGTTCATTATAAATCTCTGTGGCCTGGAAGAATGGAGCCCGCCATGAAGGGAGATGTGACTGGGGACAGAGGCTGTCATGGACACAGGGACCATGGAATCAGTACTCTGGCTTGCACAGCCGCGTGGTTGGGGCTCGATCAGAAACTCTAGAAGACAAATCATGTTTTGTTTACAGGCAAGAGGGCATTGTGTTTAAGGTTTAATGCGTAACATGTTGTGGGTAAATGAATATGCAGATCTAGAACTCAGGAGAAAGGTCTCACTTAGATGGAGCAGTGTGAAAACAGTGGAAAGGCAGACAGACTGGGACAGCAAAGCTTTGCACTAGTGAGTCAATGAAAAGTGTAAAGACAAGAAAAGCACATTCTAGGATAATCTGAGAAGCAAGCACATCTTTTTTTGTTAATTTTGACTCCAGATGTTGTTTTTTTTTTTTTTTAAATCAACAATTACTTTTAACTTGAGATGACAGTGTACCACCGGTCTACAAATAACAAAGTAATGGTGTTTATGTAATTACTTAAATCACCATTCTGATGACGTAGTGCTTTGTTTCAAGCCCCCAAACAAGTTATATCAGCATTGGTAAGCACAACAGTAACTGGATAACAAAAGGGAAATGTATTTCATGGCCTTCAGAAATTTCTCAGATTCCATTCCATTGAATTATATAAGAAAAACAGACTTGTAAAAGTTCCATACACAGAAATTCATTGTATTGGGGGGAAATTAGGAGAGAAAAATCTAGAGAATAACATCATTTTTTTCTTGAAACTTTTGTTTTTCATCAGAACTCCTGGTGACATTTAAACAAGCTAACAATGAAATAACTGAACTGCTTGATTCTACTCTCTAGCAGCAAGCACTGGAAAAGAGAGTATCTGGCTTTTTTTTTCCATATCTTGAGACACTTATATTGATTTGTCTAAGATAGAAACACTTTTTCATTGTAATAACAGAACAAATTTAAAAACAAACTTCTCAGGAAATAAAAAAAAAAATTCTATTTCTTTCTTCCATAGGCTTTTCCAGTCATCTGTAAGAGGATTTTTGGTACCTATCTTGTAGTCAATGCCCATGAGATTTAATCATAATAAAAGGCATAAAACCTTTCCAAAATCTTTTTGATTGTAACGTTCAGTCACTACTCAGGTGTCGAGGAAGGAGTCTGATACCAGGACATTTTAGAAGATGAAAAATGAAAGCATTTTGACCAAGAAACAAATTGACTAAAGATGTTCTAATAAAAAAAAAAGACTTGACCAGTGTAAATGTAGATGAGAACCATACTTATGTAACAGGGGCGTGGCCTCCTGTATCCACTGCAGACAGCCATCCCATCCATCGCTGTGGAACAAACTTGGGTTGGCAGATTGCAATGCCAGCCATCTCAGGGACTTCTTGGTTGTGCCCTCCCCTGCCCAGCAGGCACAGGCAGATCTTATGCCTGAGCTTTTGGGCTGCGTATGCTTTCACTCTTACATTTCCATATCTCTGTTTGCAGGGTTTCATTTACTTAGAAGAAAAAGCCTGTGATGTTGAGAAAGCCTCTTTAGACACATCAGTGTCTGCTAGATTTCTTTGTGGGAAGGGAGAATTCACTTTTCCCCAGTGCGTTTTTATTAAATTCCCGTCCAGAGCTAAACTGAAGTCGTCCGATGGAACATTCAAAGGCCGCCGTGGGAGGTGTCTAGGGAGGTGAAGAGTGGCTGCAGTGCTCTCCTGTGATGCTGTCTTGCATCACGCTGAGAAGAGGACACAGCTGGGTTTCTGGTACATCGCCCCTTTCAGCAGGGTGAAGCATTTCACGTTTTCATATACCTACCCTCGTTAGATTCACCTGCCTATCCTGCTGTCTCTGCCAGTGCAAGAAAATGTGGCCAGGATCTAGAACCTTCTGTGTTGTGCTGAGAGATGTGACTAGGCCTCCTGTTAACAGTTCAGACCTCCAGGGATCATCTTCCACAGTTGGTATCTGCAGAGGTCAAGGATAAGCAGGCCTGTTTGGCCTCTGCTAGAAAGAATACTGGTTGTTGTCATCTGTCCATCTCCATCAGTTCCAAGTCCCCCTGCTGTGGACTTACCGAATGAGAATATCAGGAGACCTTCAGGCAGGTAGAATGGAAATAGAAAAGGTCTGGGTTACAGAAATGGATTCTTTTCTCATGTGCTAACAAAAAAAAGCAAGAGAATGTGAAGCTCTGGGTAGTTTAGGAAATTTTTAGAGTCGTTAGCACAAGGGTCTGAAAACCTTTTCCAAATAGTGTTAAAGGAGACGCTGTTCTCACTTCTGGGTGCAGCACAGACGTAGCCAAGAATGTTACTGAGACTCATGACTCATGACTCTGGACCACTTTTAGAGTCCATCCTGGGAGCTTCTTGAGGTGGAGCTGTGTTATATTCGTGTTGAAGCCCATCCTTACTGCCAAGCACAGTGCCTGGAATGTTATTGCGACCAACTAACTCGTAAATAAGATAATTAAATGTGGGTTAAGTATAAATTATTCTTGATCTTAATATTCATGCTTTATGATTTATGGTAAAAATTATAAATCTCCCTGATTTGCTCCAGACAATATACTGGAAATATGACCTCCTATTAAAGCAATGGAAACTGTACTATGCAACAGGAAACCCATGGGGAATAAGTTAAACAAAATACCAAAATTATATATACACATACATACCTATTCAGAGTCCTAAGTGACACAACTTAGCGTTGTCTCAAGTGCTCACCCAGCTACAGAATTGGCTCAGTGGCCTCCTTCACTCCTCCCTCCCTCTCTCCCTCCCTCCCTCTCTCCCTCCCTCTCTCCTTCCCTCCCCTCCCTCCCCTCTCCTTGTTCACTTATCTAATTATTAATAGATGAACCAGGAGGTATAATTTCAAATAAAATTCAAATATAAATTTCTTAACTGGAAGTATCAAATATGCTATGGAGGAAATTAATTTCTGGTTCTGTCACAGCATCTATCCATTGAAGATGCTCATTAAGGTTTTACGTTTCTCTAACACATCACTGTGAAAATGTCTGAAGATTCATTCGGATCAGAGTCAGCTCTGTCATTGAGGAGTTGTTCAAGGGGGGTAAGGAAGGCTCCTGGGCTCCTGAGAGCCAAACTGAACTCTGTGGGGTGGTTCTGAGTAGAAAGGACTTACCTGGACACAAGAAAGTGAGTGGTGTATGATAAACAAGTTATATGGAGAATAGTCCTGAGTCTGTGAGCTTTTTGAGATTTGTTACAATGGTGTTTTGTTTTTGTTTTTAATACGTGGATTGTTCAATTTAAAGTTGTCAGGTTAAGGTTATTTGAAGGAGTTTTCTTATTTAAATTTTAATTATTTATGTACTTGTTTGTGGTTGTGTCCAGGGATGCCGGGATTGAACTCAGGTTGGCAGTGTTAGCGGCAAGCTCTTTTACCTCTCGAGCCATCTTGTTGGCCCGTTAGGCATTTCTATCAATTTTATGTTAGTGTTCAAACACAAAAGGTTTTACAGGATTCTTCCAGGAAAGAGCCCTCTGTACTTTTTGGAAAATCAGAATTGTCAGCTTCCAATGACTGGTTTCTGATACTTTACTTACTAAAATTTTTAGTTACTTTTCCTTTTCTATTAAAAAAAATGTAAAGATATTCTTTGAAATTTTACCCATGTCCTTTCTTTTTCAAGCCATGTTAAACGTCTTTGCACTTAATTTATTTTATTTCTGGTTAAAAAAAAAATCCATCAAGAGGGTTTTCATACAAAAGAAGAAATAAGTCACACACAGACAACCAGAATATGACATGGAACACAGTGAGAAGCCAAATAAGTCAGATGCAGTGGTGGTTTAGGTCAGGGAGACGGGACTTTGGGATGATCCGATAAATGAGAGCATAGAGTCTGTCTGGGCCAGTAAAAGTTACGGTGTGTGCCCCTGACCACCTCCATCTGACTGCAGCTGTATTCTGGGGAGCTCTTCTCACTTCCAAAAATGCCTAGCTTACACTAGAGAGAAGAAAACCTGTGAAATTATTTTTTGCCAGTTTCTTGACTAATAGATGCTGATAAGTAGCTTCTTAGTGAGTCGCTTACAGCCATGGTAGCGTCATTTTATCTGTGGCCATGGTGTTGCCTCACAGAGTCCTCAGGTTTCCCATTCTAGGAGAAATACTGCAACCAAAACAAAATCATGGTGTCTATGGTTTATATTATTCTCTCTGTGAACACAACTTGACAGTTTGTCATCTGAAGTGTTCACAAATGCATTGAACTCCTAGTTCTGAGACGCCCCTGATGAATGAAGCCCTGCAGTGTCATCATGTATTTAAATGCCGCTGTGCTGTCCTTGCTCAGACAAACAATTGTGTGTTCCCTTCTCTTCTGGTGGCCATGACCGCAGGCCGCCAGCCTTTCGTGGTCATTGCTACTGATCTTCCTTTGAGATGTCTCTCTTTGTAAGTCAAGACAAATGCATAGTTTGAATGCAGACAAGTATAATTTTTAAGGCTAATGTCATTTTCCACTTCATGTGTGTGAAAAAGTGTTCATTAGGCCAAGGTACTAAAGCAGAGTGAATAACAACAATAAAAACCGTGTGTTGTCAGGCTTTCTTTTCAAAGGTCAGAGAACAGAAGAGAGTGGAATTCAGAGGTTTATGATAAAAGGGTTTGCTACTTTCTGTCATAAATACCAGAGCTCTTGGAAAGGGAGATATTGTGAGACAGTTTGTCCTAGCTTCCAGCTTTCATTTCATCTTAACAGATGGGGTTTTTACCTTTCTATGAAGGACTGTGAGCACTACTGATTCTTCCCAGCTCACAGTGCAGCTCCATCTTACAGAGACGAAAACGCTAATGGAAGCTGGGGATTGGAGGGAGAGCTGAATTCACATTCTCCTTGCTGCTGGTTTGAGCTGGACAATTTAACCTGTTGAACATCCCAGTGTCTGTGGGTCCTTGATACCCAGTGTTGGCAAAGATGCAGCAAGAAGAACAGAAACCAGGGCCTGGAGAGGTGGCTCACTGAGTAGCTAAGAATGATTCCGCTCTTCCAGAGGACTGGCACTCAGTGCCAGCACTGCGTCAGACCACTCACCACTGCCTCTAACTGCAGCTTCAGGGGGGGGGGGATCTTAGAACTGGGGCTTCTGTAGGCGCCACACTTGCGTGCACAAAATCCACACTCTCTGAGTTCACTACACTTCCACACATAAACCCACACACTCTAGAGACAGTACACTCACATGCACAAAACCCACACACTGTAGACAGTATTCGGTCATGAACACAGACACTACACTACCATGCACAAACCCACACAATCTGTAGACAGAGTACACTCTCATGCACAAACCCACACACTCTGTAGACAGTACACTCTCATGCACAAACCCACACACTCCATAGACAGTACACTCTCATGTACAAACCCACATGCTCTAAGGTACTGTAGTCACATGCACAAAACCCACACACTGTAGACAGTATTCGGTCATGCACACAGACACTACACTACCATGCACAAACCTACACACTCTGTAGACAGAGTACACTCTCATGCACAAACCCACACACTCCATAGACAGTACACTCTCATGTACAAACCCACGCGCTCTAAGGTACTGTAGTCACATGCACAAATCCACACACAGACATGCACATAGTTAAAAATAATTCTAAACATTTTTGAAAGATAAAAAGCTCCTAGCTGCAGCTCTCAGCTGGGAGGTTTAGACAGTCACAATGCTCTGGGAGGTTATCAGTAGTATTTTCTGGTAGTGGTTGGAGTTTGGGCCAGTGATTCACTTAAGGACAGCCTTGTGCACAGGTGGGATGGGAAAAGTTCTTCAGCCTGTGTGTGACCCCCCCCCATGTTTCATTGTGAACCCTTCCCCCAGCTATACTCAGGAAGATGTCAGCTGTTCTGAGAGAGGTAAGCTCCACTCCTCTTGTTATTTCTTGGAAGACAGTCAGTTTTGCTTATTTGCTTTGCTGCCTTCAGTGAGGGAGAGCAGCTTTAACCTGGGGCTTCAGACTCTGATTCTAGGGACAGGACATTTGGGGGGGGTGCTGGCCACACAGGCACAAGGGTCAGCGCTCACACAGAAAACTCAGGGCTGCAGAGGCAGGGATCGGGAGGTCCACAGGGCTAATCAGCAAGTAAAGAGGCCAGTGGGAGACCCTGTCTCAAAAGACAAGGTGAGTGGTTCCTGAGGAGTGACACCTAAGGGTGACCTCTGGCTCCATACACATCTACACTCAGATTTTCTCATACACACAAATACACTATGGGAAATTAGAGCTCATCAAAATTAACTTTAAAAATAAAAACCCTCAGACTTCAAGCCCATTATTTAAAGGCTTGTAGAAGAGAACCACTTAATTAGAAAATGTAATAATCCTAAAAGTACAAGTGTTTCACTGAGCATGGTGGCACATCCTGTTATCCTAGCACTCGGGAGAGTTGGGACTCAAACAAACAAAACAATAAAGAGAGAGAAAATGTGAATATTTGATTGTTAAAAGGTTGAGTGCTAATAGCATAAAAAGTCTTTATTTGTTGTGGGGTTTTTTTGGTTTTGGGGTTTTTTGTTTTTGTCTGTTTTGAGTTTTGTTGCTGCTGCTGTTACTGTTTGATAAAAATTCTGATGTACCCAGGCTTGCAAAGGTACTCAAGGATGACCTTGAACTCCTGATCCTCGAATTGCAGACCTACGCCATAGCAACTGATTCCTCTCTTATCCTGAAGACCCAGCTCTCCAGGAACTTGCAGTTTGTAAATGTTATCCATACTTTTTCTCTTACATATTTTTAGATGACTTTATATAATATAGTAGACTCACTTGTATTATGAGCTATTTTTCCTTAGTCACTGTAAAAATTGTGATTAAAAAGTCGGCTTCTACACTCTAGACATAAGCATGTCTACTACCACTCTTAAAGGTGCCTTATTTGTCATTGTATGTGCGTGTGGGAAGCAGGTTATGTGCTCCTGAGTTCATGTGATCTCCGAGGCCAGAGGCACTGGATCTCCTGGAGCTGGAGTTAGAAGCAGTTATTAGCCACCTGACCCAGGGGCTGGGAACCAAACCTGAGTCTTCTGCAAGAGCACTGCAAGCCCTTAGTGGCTGAGCCACCTCTCCAGCCCTGTCTACTAAATTCTCCTGGGGGTCTGAGCTTACACCTGTCCCATGGTAGTTGTGCTTTTAGTAATAATTTCAACCTCTTTCATTCCTTCTCAAACTCATGCATAACTAGGATAGCAAGAGAATACTGTAAAATACTCAGCACAATGCCTAGAGCATCTTACCCTCTCTGAAAATCACTCGACCACATCGGGCACTATCTGCCTTGTTCTGTGAGACCGGGTCTCTCACTAGGACCTGGGCCTTACTGATTATGCTGTGCTGCCTGGCCAGAGATTTCCCAGGATCTGTTGTCTCTCTCTCCCGAGCACTTGGATGATAGTGTACGCCACTGTATCTCACTTTCTCATGTGAGTTCTAGGAATCCAATTCAGGTCCTGGTGTTTGTCTGGAAAGCCCTTTACCAACTGACCCTTCTAGCCAGCCTGTCTATAAACTGAAGCCAGGGGTGGCAGCAGCAGCAGTAATGGCAGTGGCTCTAAAATGTTTAAGTAACAGAAGACTGGATTTTTCTCTCATCCTCCTAAGATGCTCTGATGCTTCGTGTGTAAATCTTCTCCTGTATGGATGGCTCTGTCACTGTAGGAAGTTTGGAGTGACAGCATCCTCACTGCATCCTAGCTTTGCTCCCACGTCAGGCCTTCTGAGACCTTCATTGCCTGGCTCCTTCAGGATGCTTGACTGTCAAGAAAAGGCCCACAGCGAGGGCTGAAACCATGGCACTCAGGGACAGCTCTTTTAATTTTCATACCTCTCTGGTGTGTTTTTCCTACCCTGCTGCCTGCAATAATTGTGTCAGTTCCAAAAACCATACTTTAGGCCATACTTGTTGACTGTTAGTGGATTCTATATGGAAAAATGCAGTTATGCTCTTGGAAATCATCATACCTGTTGTCTTTAAACAATCCTGTTGTAGCTTGTGGTGGCCGTAGCTTGTGGTGGCTGTTCACAAGAGGGCGTGCACCTTCCTCCTTCCTGCACCAATGCCCCATTTTCTGTGTGTGGAGGATGGAGGCTTCAGTCTCCATGCTCAGTTAATGTTTACCCAGCGTGACGTCCATTCCTCTTGGAAGGGCTGAAGCGAACAGGTTGAACACTGTCCTGCCAGCTCCTGGAGACACCATACTACTTAGAACATGAGACTTGGAGATGTAGCTTTGTAGGCTGTTCGTCTTAAAGCTCAGATGTGGATAACAATAAGAAGCTGTGAGCTGAATTAGTTGTTTTTTTAGTCTATCTAGAAAAGGACTAGCTTTCTCACAGGTCTAAGGACAGACCTTTTCAGCCCTAATTTCCATCATTCACCCAGCAGATTTTCACTTCACTGTTCATGTTGTGCCGAGCACAGTGCTAGGTGTTACACGCATCATTGTATGGTTTACAATGCGGTAGAGGAAGCAGATAAAGTCAGGTTAAGAACCAAATCTTTATCCACTAACATGACACAAGCTGGGGTAGAAGCAAGCAGGATAAAAGTAAGGAACTGTCACATAGCCTAGTGTCATAGTTTCAGTAAGACTCAAGGTGTCAGCTGTGTGAGCGGCTGCCATGCTCCCTGTGAAAGGTCATGGCGCTCAGCCTCCAGAAGGAAGGCCCTAACAAATTTCTCTATCGGCCTGGAGGCTTCCAATGCAGAACTGCTGCATTTCCATGTTGGAGGAGTCCTAAGGTGATCTCCCTTGTTGCTTCAGACACCCCTGGTGGCATTTGTTGTATGTACTTTCGTCATGAGTTGCCCTTCTGTGAAGGTGGGAGGTCATTGTCAGGGCCTGTGTTTAATAATGATAGGGAACTCCAGACGTGGAATCCATTTAAACTGTTCACCTTGCTAACTTCGCCTCTCTTTCTCGCCTTCTGACCTTCATTGGTAGAGTCCATGAACTCACAAATATCACAGTAGAGCCATTCATGACTTCTTAAGTCCATACTGTGGACAAGGAACTGTTGGACACAAAAGCTACAGGTGCCAAAATAATTCCTGTATGGTACCAGTCTGTTGTTGCTATATTTTTTTTCTTGACTGTTCTGAATATATATTACTAAGAGGTAGCTATAAAGCAAGCAGATTATTCATGCCTTTTTTGTTGCTGAGAATTACTAATAATCTTAAAATGTCACTGAGGGTCATGAAGGGTCATTGCCAGCAGGAGGAAATAACAGTGTTTGTACATCTCCTTTTTAAAAAAATCATTTTTATAGTTTATTTCATGTGCCTTGGTCTTTTGCCTACATGTATGTCTATGTGAGGTTGCAGATCCTCTAGAACTGGAGTTACAGACAGTTGTGAGTTGCCGTGTGGGTGCTGGGAATTGAACTCTGGTCCTCTGCAAGAGCAGCCAATGCTCTTAACCTCTGAGCCTTCTCTTCAGCCCCTCCTCTGCCTTGTACAGCTTCATCCATGCTTGATTTTTAACCTTCCCTGATTTTATTTAAAAAACAAACAACCCTGTAAATAGGTACTTTACAAAATGATGCTACGTATTTGTGAAAAAAAATGCCACAAAATAAACAAAAATTGATATATAAAGATAATTTTCCCATTTATATATGTTAAAATATAGCATAATAATTAGGGTAATATATATAGACACGTGTATGCAAAAATAATGGGAGGAAATAGAATGTAATGTTAAAGGCAGAGTACATGTAGATAAGGATTAGGATGCAGTAAACGTGGCCAATGAAATAAGTGGGGGCATAGCTGAGTATGTGATGAGTGACACAGGTAGCTGCTTGGGGTAGGACTGGGGTCAGGGCAGAGTGATAAAGAAAGTCACTTGGACCTCTTAATAACATAAATTCAGTTTTCTCCAACAGTAGCTTCCACACTACTCAATGCAAAAAAATACCTTGTGAAAGTGTGAAAATTTTAACATTCATTGCCTCAAATATGTACTCTTATATTCTGATTTTTAAAATGTCTACATGTAGCTTTTCTTATTCTTCCTAATACTAAAATTGGACATTATTAGAGCCTCAGTGGACATAATAATAAAAATGCCTATATTTCAGAAATAATTAAGAAAATGGGTAAAGACTTGACACCATAGTAAAAATCACAGTTAAGACATGTCTGTTATCTGGTCATGGTGGTACATGCCTGGAATTCTATGACCTGCACTTTGAGTCCAGCTTGCACGACGTATCGGGACTCTGTGTCAGTGAGTAAGAAATACAGTTTAACAGAGTTGGGTATTTAATGAGCCTTCATATTATCTCATGGGTGTTAATTGACTTTTTCCACACACTTTGATTATTAAGATAAATGTTTTCCCCTCAGGAAAGCTTTTCAGTGTTTTAGTATTGTTCTATAGCTCTGAAGGGACACCATGACCATGCAACTCTTCCAAGAGAAAGGATTTAATGGGGGGGAGGGAGAATGGGTTCTTACACTTTCAGACTTAGTCCATTATAGTGGTGGGGAGCATGGTAGCGGCAGGCTTGGTAGCTGAGAGCTGCATCCTGATCTGCAAGCAGAGAAAGAAGACTGGGCCTGGCATGGCTGTGGAACCCTCAAAGCCCACCCCCAGTGACACACATCTCCTAATCCTTCTAATCCTATCAAAAAGTTACCCAATACCTGAGCCTGTGGGGGCCGTCTTATTAAGACCACCCCAAAGCACTCCAGTGCTGCGCTGAACAAAGTAGCTTAGCATCCTCCCAACCCAGTAGCTTCTATTAACCTCATCCAATAGCTAAGACAATATGAATCACATATATAATTTAAAAGTTTATAAGTAAGCCACCTTAAATGTACAAATAAGTAGATAATTTTAATAGTTCATTGTATGAATTTTTTATCCGATTGCAACTTGAATGGATTTTCTGATCTTGTATTCTTTTATAATACAAGTTTCCTAAATTGAAGCACATCTCAGTTTGAATGGGCCATCTTTCCAATGAATGAGGCTAGTGGTGGCCGTACCACAGAGGACATTAGAGTAGAGGCTCTTGGAGGGTCAGAGGGCCTGTTTACTCTCACGCCCCTCATCCCTAGTACAGTGGCCTGGTTTTAGTAAGCTTTGGGATCTGCCTCTGCAGAGGACTCGTTCTGTTTCTACCTCGCTTACTCTGCCACACCTGCACACTGTCTCCGGCCTTCACTGCTGCAACGCCCACAGTAGTGACTCTTTATTCTCCTAAACGTTGCTAGATAACTAATTGTTGAGAGGACCTTAGGTAAGAAGACAAAGTCACAAAAGAAACATTTTTTTTTTTTACCAAATTAGTCTCATGAAACATGATGCATTAAATCTCACAATACCAGACTCGTAGTTCTGTAGCATTTAATATAAGAGGAAACGCTCAAGTCTTTGTGCCTCAGATCAGCCCTCTGCAATGGATGACTGCGGGCTTTCTTTTTAAAGATCACTTAGGGCTGTGGATTCAGGAGCCCAACTTAATATAACCTTGCCCTTGTGAATAAGTCTCACAGCTACAGAGTTCTTCCTGCCTATCTTGGTGATCCCTGTAACATATGCCCCCTTGATGGGGCTGTAACATAAGACTTTTTCTCTGTGACCTTCAATGGAGTCAGAACAGTTTGTCAGCGTTAATCAAACTGTGTGTGTTAGCAGTATTATTACTAACTATATTTTTCCTATACTTTCTTTGACTGAATTATATAATGACATTTAAACTTTTAAATCATGGGGTATTTAACATTTCTTTATAATAGAAAATATGAGGTCTGTACTGTGTTTGCTCTTGGGATTTGTGAGATATGTTCTCTCATATATATGATGTTATTAATAACAGTTAAAGGTACTTTTGGAAAACTGTACAATTTTGGAAAATCAGGTGTTCATGAGTGTGTGGATTTAATATCAGGGTCTTCAGTTTGATTCCACTGATCCACTTGTCTGTTTTTATGCCAATACAAGCTACAATCCACAACCCCAGAGAAGCTAGATTAAAAAGAGGTCCCTCAGAGGGACACACATGGAGAGCCCCAGGAAGGAAAAACAATTAAGATCTCCTGAGCAAACTGGGGCAGGGGAGGGGAGAAGGGGGAGGGTAGGGGTGGGCACTGAGGGATTAAGAAGTCTAAGTGGGGGAGGTACAGAGGGGAACAGCAATGGAAGCCAGATCTTGACAGAGGAGCCATTATGGGGTTAGGGAGAAACCCTAAGGAATCCACAAAGATGACACCAGCCGAGCCTCCTAGCACTGGTGAAGAGGGCGTCTGATCGGGCCTTCCCCTGTAATAAGATGAGTGACTGCCCTAAATGTCATCATGGAACATACACCCAGTAACTGATGGAAGCAGATGCGGTGACCACAGCCAAGCACTGAGCAGAGCTCAGGAGTTGCGTGGAAGAGAGGGAGGAGGGGTCACATGAGCAAGAACAATCAAGAGCATGATGGGAAAGCCACTGAGACCGCTGACCCCAGCTAGAGGGAGCTCGTGGGCTACGAACTGACAGCTGGGGAACCTGCATGGGACCTAAGTAGGCTCTCTGAATGTGGGTGACAGTTATGTAGTGTGATTTGTTGGCAAGATTGCCTGGCAGTGGCAGCAGGACTTAATCCTGGGTGCATGAACTGGCTTTTTGGTGCCCATTCCCTGTGGTGGGATACCCTACTCAGCCTTGGTCCTCCCTCAACATGGTATGCCAAGCTGTGTGGACCCCCAAGGAAGACCTTACGCGCTCTGAGGATTGGATAGGGAGTGGGAAGGAGGGGGTGTAGGGGAGAAGACGATGGAGGAACTTGGATTAGTAATGTAAAATGAAAAAAAATAAAAAACCACAAAACCCAGAAGTCCAACTCAGGTGACATTGTAATCCCAGTATCTCAGTAAGTACATGGTGCAGGGGGACATTGACTGAAATGGAACAATGACATGAAAAACAGCCCGGGGGAGAGCTGTCCATTTGTCTTCCCTGTTCATTCCATAATTTGTAAAATGTCTTGCATCTAACTCAATTGCATAGGACATGGACAGTGTGTAAGTTTTTACTGTAACTTCTGATTTTGCTGGAAAGGAAATAGCTGTGTTGTGGGGAAAGGATTCTTTATCTTGTTAGTAAATTATGAATGTGCAGTTGACAGTGAGAGAGAAGTCCTTACTTGCCTGGCCTATGAAGATACATAAACAGTGCTCAGGGTTTGATAGCGTGAGTGACAGAGCAGGGGCGTCCACCTTAATTACGAAAGTTGGCCTCAGCCACAGCAGCACAAGTGACGGCATCTCTCCTGTTGTTATCACAGTGGATAGGTCTAGAAGGGTTGGGTCTTGGTAATTTCAAGCGCTCAAACTCACAGCTTGTGAGAGTGTGGATGTCAGAGATGGAGGTGGGATCTTGAAAAGTACTGGAGCAAGGGAAACGAGATTGATTTGGGTCAGTGAGCTACAGGATCTTCCCAATTCCTTTTCAAGCCTCTGAGGTGGACACTCTTGAATCACTGCAAGTGTGGTTTAACACGTTTCTTTATGAACTGGCCTGATTCTTCACCACTAGGGCTCACTCCTTTGGCTTCAGTTTCTCCTGAATTTCCTTCTGCTCTTACCTTTCCCTTTTGGTTTGCTCTGCTGCTGCACAGTGAGGTAAAGACCCTGCACTCAGTGTGGAGAAGGGTAGGAAGAGCTCTGAAGCTGGGCTGTGTGGCCTGGGCCATCCCTGTCAACCCACCAACCACACCAACATGAAACTGGGAACAGAGTAACTTTATAAGAGAGTGGTTTAAAGCTTACAAACATTTTTGAGGGTTTACTAATTCTGTCTTCCTGTCCTATGTTTTGGAAACATATGGAAAGGCAGTAACACATGTATATCATACATAAAGCAGGAATGTTTCATTTCTTAACTGTCTGAGACATTTTCTTTAGAAAATCATCTTGAGAATAGTAATACAGTTGAATTTAGCTTGTTAGAGCTTGCAGTTTGTTTTACTATGTAGACTGCCATCTGACTCTGACAGTAGTCAGGGGAAGCAATTACCACCATCTCATCGGGGAAAGAACCCGGTGTGAATGAGGATACAGGGGCTTCGGTCACTGTGACCTTGGCTTTCTACCTTCAAGTCTGATCCTTCTTCCCCGCCCCCATTTTAATTGTGTTTGTGCCCTTCATATATCCAATTGTATTTCAGTGATACTGGAAACACACAAGTCCTTGCTCAAGCTGTAACTCGGTTTCCTCTGTGGCACCCTCAAGAACTTGTCATTGTTGTAAAGTAATTTTGACATCAATATGAAGCAAAAAGGAATCCTAATAGAATGTCAGGTAATGCAGGCTATACAAGCTGCCTGTCTAAGACTACGGTTTCCAAAGTCTTCATTTCCTTGAAAGTACATTGTTAGGTTGTTTTATTTGTGTCTTCTAAGACCAGATTGCCTAGTCTACTTACTAGGGCACTCTTGAAGCTTTATAAAGGAAAGAGACATGGGGAAGAAAGGAAGGAAGCCTCCAGCCACACAAAGTCATGCAGGAATGTTTTCTGCATAGAATTGTAGGTGCTAACTTTAAGACTTTTGTGCATGTGAGTGTGTGAGCATGTGTTTGAGTTTGTGTGTGAATGCATGCACACTTGAGTGTGAGTGTGAGTGTGTGTGTGTGTGTGTGTGTATTTGCGCATAATCTCATGCACACTTATGTATGGGTTGGTCTGGAAGAAGGAAAAGAAATGCACCAAAGGCTGATCTCTCACTCTGTGGCCATGTACCAGTGTGCCTGTGTGTAGTTGGATTTTACTTTGGGCTGCCAGCTCACAAATAACACAGAGACTTACTAGTAATTATGAAAGCTCGACCTTAGCTTGTTCCACTAGCTCTTATAACTTAAATTGACCTGTTCCTATTAATCTATATTTTACCATGTAGCTTTTACCTTTTCTTTCATGTTATATGTCTTACTCCCTCCATGTCTTGTTGGTGTCTTGCTGGTGTAATTCACTTAGATTCCTAGATTCTTCCTCTTCATTCCTCTCCCTGCAAACCCCACCTTTCCTCCACACATAACCATTGACTGTTAAGCTTTTTATTTTACCAATTACAGCAACACATCTTCACACATAGTATTTGCAATTATGCAACACCTGTGCACCTCTCAGTAGATTCTCTCCCTGGGATTTACTGTAGTCGTCCTGATGAGTCTGCCTGCCAGGTCTCCTTCTCTGTGCCCTTGTCTAAAGCCTCCCCCAAGTTGTCACCCTTGGCCCAGCTTTTGGGACAGGATCAGAGGTAGGACAAGGCTGACTTCAACTGTAAAGAATAGAGCCCTGGGGACCTCAAAACTGTCACAAAGTATAGTGAATCCCCATCCACAGAGGGAAGAACTCATATCTGATAGAAGAGAGCCACAGACAGAAATAGATGAGTGGTGGAGAGATTGGAGACCCATGGAAGGCACGGTTTAGAGCTATCCTGTGGCTGTGACCCAGAAGAAGATGAGCTACACCAGTTTTTAATCCCACTGCAGTTAAGGGGACTGAGGGCTTTTTGGGGCTCAGTTCTCTTACCCCACTGGACATGACTCTCTGCTCTAGTAGCTAATGAATTATCTAACTTGGAAAGGATGTAGCCTGGCATCCTTCCAAAGGCAAACTCTGTACCCTTAACCCTAGACCCTAACTGATGTGCGCCCTTACTAATTCTCTGTGTCCTCACTGTCACCTGGGAACTGGGGAAGTGTCTCCTCATGCAGGAATATACTTTGGACAGGCAACTTTCCCAAAGAATGCACAGGAAAAGCAGAGTCAAGAGATGGGGAGTAACTCTGCTTCTGTTCAGTGAAAAAGGAAAACACTGAGTTACCATGGGGCACTTGCAGGTCTTCAAGATTTCCGCAGTCCATAGCATTTATTAGTTCTAGGTTTCTTGCTACAAACATCATCAAAGAGTAAAAAGATGTTAGAGGAGAAATCCATGGATAGGGGAGTGGGAGTGAGTTCAGAGGGTACAGCTTTCAGTTACAAGATAAAAAAATAAATAAATAAATAAACTCTGGTGTCTAAGGTGTAGCATGTAAGATGATGAGCATTAATTGCTTTGTGATAATCCTTACATAGTTCATATTAAATTATGCCCTTATGTTCTATTTCTGTCAGTTAATTTTTAAGTGAAAGAAAAGGAAACATTCACCTAAGACCTTAGTGTCAAGTATAAGTCTTAGATTTAGTTATTCTCCCCTAAACTAATTTTTCTTGCTTAGAGTAGCCTTGCTGCTCAAAATTACTCATTTCTCCAGTTGCTGTTTCCCATGGAGTCTCCGCTTGATGGCCCCCAGACTGAGGGCTGTGGAATCACTTCACCTCTCTGAGTAGTCAGTCAGCTGTTAGTTCAGGACACTCCTACCTTTCTAGGACACCTCTGTGACAGGTCCCTTGTGAGTTCCAGAAAGTACTAAACGGTTGAGCTCACAGACTTTCTCAGAAATGAATGCAAGTTACTAGGGAAATGAAGCAAAGGAGAGGGGGGATCTTGTTACCTTGACTGGGGGCCCAGGGTGAGACAGGAGCTCAGAGAGGGGCAGCAGCAGGACGGGGTGGGGGGGGATGGACTTGAGTTGCTGTGCCCGCTGGAACATCTAGGAAAAGGAAACCTAATGGACTCCAGCAGAAATCCTGGGGTGAAATCTGTAAACGTGAGACTGACCAATACTACTTTGTGGTCATTGAAGCCACTGGAAGAGATTTGTAGATGCCTGTAGACGTGGACTGAGGCCAGAGAGCAGCAGCTAAGAAACAGAAGGGTGAAGCCAGTAAAAGATTAGATATAAAGGGACCAAATGAGCCCAGGCCTTCTCTCAACATGACTCGTCAATCTCTTTCAGGCCCCCTTTGGGTTATTTTCTGAGTCTCTGTCTTGCTTTCAACCCTGCAGAAGATTCCCACCACAGCCCTCCTTCCAGAAGCTTTTCATTCCGCATAGCTTAGAAAGCTTGCTAAGAGAGAGAGAAATTGTCCTATTGGACATCACCAAGGTAGCATTTTTAAGGAAATACAGTTTGACTGTTATTTTATTTTCAGATGTCAGAACTGGTTTTTATTTCACTTTTTTTTCTCATATTACAATTTAGAGGTTTTCTGGTAAGTCAGCATAAAAATCACAGTAACTCTATGCCCTGTTATGAAAGCAAACCTCCGGTGTTCTTCAGGTATGCTGGGTTGTCATGGGAACACATATTTCGCTGACGTGTTCTGAAGCTTAGCATTCTGATGAATTGACCTGGGGATAGCAATCGATGGATTAAAACCTTGTCCATTTTGCAGTGGCTAGAGTGAGTATCAGTTAGGATGATGGGCAGCCAGTTGACGTACAGCATCTAAACAGTACTGGGCAGGTTGCAGGACACAAACTGAATTAAAGAATGCAGCTGCCAGTCACAAGCTTGCTAGTAAGGCATTGAATCATACCAAAAATAAAGGCCAACTCCGTTTTCCCTTACTCCTGCAACAGCTCAGGCTGCTAGTACCTATCACACATAGTAAGCATGGCATTTCTACTGTAAATAAACGTGAAACAGTACAGTAGACACTGAACGTGCCTGGATTTTGTTACTAACATACTAAGCCTATATTTTCTTCTATGCACACAAAAGAACCGAATGCATATTACATTAAAAAGCAGTGAATTATTTTAGTGGCTCTCTGTTTCCAATAATGCTTCAGACAGAAAAAAAAAATGGATAGGCTGAAATACAGCAGACTTTTTACTCATAATAAACGAAAATTGTGTGCCTTCCCATTATATTGGATAATTACACAAATACAAACAAAGACATAGAAAAGGAAATATGTTGTCTGAAGCAGCATCGTGACATCTTGAGTGGAACTAATGAGGCTGTAACCCGGAAGGTCACCACCCTTCTTGTGCTTCAGTTGGCCAAGTAGTTATTCAGATTACATGGGAATGAGCTTTGTAACAGTACAGTTCTTTATTAAGAGCCTGGAAGGTTTTTTTTAAGTATGAACACAAAACAAAACAAAAATGTGCATCTACCAAACACGTAATTTTGTAATCAGAAAATTATTGATAGCTTTTGGGCAAAGCTAAGTACTAAAACATGTTTAAATGATCTTGGCATCTGGTGCTGCCCCTCTTGCCATCTTAGAGTCCTGTTGCATGTTAGAACATAAGACATTGGGGAATTGACCAGCAGTGACCCTTTGAATCTGAGTCCTCTGATGAACAGTGTGTTTTCATCAGAATGAATTGTGAGAGAAGAGATCATGGCCAACATAAAAGTCCCTTATGCTGTAGTAAGTGGAGACTTGAGGGAAAAGCAGCCTGCTCAAAACCCATCTTTGCCCTCCAGCTTTCAAAGAAAGCATCATGGACCCCTGGGCCCATGTCACTTCTCCTGACTTGGAAAAGTTATATGGTTTGGTGGTTACTATGAGTAGCCTGAAAGTCTGTTCTAGGGTAACACCAAATGGAGGGAGCCTACCCAAGACAGTGTCTCCCAAGGACAGAAGGGTGGTGGTCTTTGTGGAGGTAACATGGAGAATTCTCTATGACACCCAGGAGGATACAATACAAATTTAGCTTCTTAATTTTCACAAGCCATTTTAGTGATACCCTTTTTCATGTATTTGAAGTGTTGATTAGGAGTGGAGAAAACTCAAAAGAGTTGCAAATATCTGAAGATTCTTTTCATATTGCGCTTGATGTTCACCAGCTGAACAACCATGGTTGTTTCTGTCGACTGACTTAAAATGTCACCGTTCTCCAGCTGTGCCAGACAGTAGAGAAGTTTTGACTCTGGTATCAGGGTAACATAAATTTTTACTCATTATTAAACTCCATGAAGATCTTCAGAGTTGACCTGTGTTCTGCCACGTGCTGGCAAGGATGCTTCACTCACAGTAGTGCTTGTGTTTGGTGTTTATTGAGACAGAGTCTGGTGTAGCTCAGTTCCTGTCTAGCCTGATAGTAGATGGGAAAACAACCTTGAACTCTGCATCCATCCTCAGCTCTTGAGTGCTAAGGTTAGGGGTGTGGTTCCAAACCCAGCTTTCACAGATATCATTTACGAACACAGAAAAACTGCTCTCTAGCTCTCCCATTAACAGAGGCAGAGAACTTGCCAAGCTACATGCTGGCTCTTCAAGCTGCTTTCTAGAAGTGACAGGCATGACCGGCTCACTGTGTAGCTCGATAAGGAGTAATCCTCCTACAAGGAAAGGCACCATTGGTGACCTGTGGTATAGCTGTCACACTGACCCCTTTTTGTGCTAGTCCCATGACGTGTGCATCACTTTCTTAGTTTTTTTTTTTTTTTATGATTTTAAACCCATAAATGTCTGCAAGCACATCAACTCAAGAGGCCTTGGACTACCTGGCCATCTCTTCAGTATGGCAACCAGAGGCTCAGGATCTGTTACTACTGAAAATTATCACCTCCTCCATGGATTTTACATAGTTTTAGAAATAGCATTCTTGATCTCTTTCGGGAGATTGAAGATGGGATGCCAGCAACAGCTGTAAAATGTGTTTGCATTCTGTCATTTACATAATCAGGTTTTGCTTTGTTTTGGGTGGTCTCGAAATTCATGCTTTATACAGATTGAAAACTGTGCTAAGAGCATCACGAGTGTTGCAGCATTTGAGAGACCCATTCCTTATCTGCTTGCTCATAATCTGCCCCAGCTCCCTTCTCTTTGTATGACATCAGTGAATGACAAGGATGAAGTGAATGACAAGGATGAATATATTATTGCTCAACTGGTGAATCGCTGAGCAAGTGTGGGTAGGAATTACACATAGAGGCAGGCTCTGATCTAGGATTTTTTAAAAAAGAAATATGGTTTTAGGGATTGTAAAATTTATTTAAGAAATAAGAGCCATGCAGGAGGATTCTGAAAGGAATGACTTGCCTTTGCCAGTGTTTACTGAGCTAATGCTGTGCCGCAGACTCTGTGTTGAACACTTGAGGCAAGCACGTGCACTGTTACAGGTGTGTGGGGCTGGGGTGTGTGGAGGTGGGAAAGATTGAGCCTGAGCTGCTTGTTCTTCAGCCGCGGCTTCCTTTTGTACTTCCTACTTGGCCTCTCTCGTGAAATCTAGTATTGGGTTTCAAGTTTCATTGATTGTTTTTAAGCAATTGCAGATTGTAGTCTAGTACCAGATACTGAGAGACCCTAAAAATTTTGCCTTTTTCATATTATGTAAGTTGATTGCCAAATAATGGGATGGATTTTGAGGTGTTTGTTTGCTTGTTTGTTTTGGGGAGGGCTGTTCTGTCACTGAAGATGGACTGTGATGACTTTAAATCAGTGACATTGCATTACTTCTGTACCCTGCTTTAGGCAGGGATCTGTCTATGCTGAGTCACAAGCTCCCCTTTCATTAAGACTGAGGTCCCAGTCAGTGACAAGTGCCAGCAGCCCTGCCATTCCAGTCAGAGTCAGCAGCAACCCTCATAGGACGTCAGGAAGAGTTACATTAAGGAATGAGATGCTGGCCTATTAGGACCAAAGCCATCCCCTGTCGTGGAAATAAATAGTTTATCCTTGCGACAAAAGAGCCTCAGTATAGACATAGAAATGTAGTTCTCTTTATGCCAACCTAAGGGATGGAGATGGATCATCTAATGAGCCTGTGAGGATCAAGTTAAAAGGAGGGTGGGCAGGAATTCGAGATCAGCCCTAACAAGCATCCAGTATAGGAGCATTTTTAATTTGACCTATATTTCATCCCAGAATGTTCCACCTTCCTAGCGGTAATTCACATGTTAGCTCAGAGTTCAGCCCGCCCACAGCCTTTCTTCTCGTCATCCAGATGGTCTCCACCCTGCCTGTCTCTCTCTAGCCCCGGACCATCTCTGTTGTTCCTAAAAATACCTCCAAGTTGCAGAACCTGTGTTGTTTACTTGTTTATTAATGTCTGTACCTCATTACTCCCTAAGGAAGGAATTCATTCTGTTTATTGTTGTTGAGTAAATATTTGTCAAAATAAACATCAAAGTTATTACCCAACACATAAGCATGGATTGAAGGCATTTTTCCCGGTGAAGATATGCTCTCTCTCTCTCTCTCTCTCTCTCTCTCTCTCTCTCTCTCTCTCTCTCTCTCTCTCTCCCCTTCCTTCTTCCCTCCCTCTCTTTGGCCTCTTAGCCTTCTTTTTACTGATAACTACTTTTATAAAAAGTAAATTATACTGAAAATTGATTTCATACATTGGCTATCAAAGTAGCTCCTATGTCTCAGAGGCTGGGGGAGGAGGACCTGTAACAGTGCACGTGCTACTACTGATTAGCAAGCAGCCCTGTGACCAGTCACTGAATCCTGACCTCCTTGTCACCTTGTCTTCCCATGGAAAATACAGAAGAGAAGTGGGTCTTCCAGGAACTTCCCGTTTCTTGCTATTTCTGAGTATGTACATATACCCACATGATCTCTTAGCCTTCACCAGACCCCTAAGTAAGGATGTGTGCAATACAACATGGCTTTGAGGTTTTGTCTGTCTTCTTCTATAGCACTAACCAGAACAAGAACTGTTGTTTGTATCCATCAGGTAGTCATGGTGCAGTGAATGACTGTGTGCAATCCGAATGAAAACGGGGTTAGCATCATCACTCCCTTAAGCCCTGTTAAAATGTATAGTCACACATGTTTGTGGAGGTAGTGTCGCATGTTTATGTCACTCGGTACATGCACATAACATGCATTGATCAGACCAAGTGAGGAGCTTTTCCCTGCTCCCAGCATTCCTCTGTATTGGGAGCATCCGATTTCCTCTAGTCCCTGGGGAACAGCAGAGCGTCCTCTTCTGTCTGCCTGCTCTAACCCCGTGGACGAAAGGATGTGGGATACTGTCTTTGTGGAGGGGAGATGTGTGCGTCAGTGCAGGTGACCATGGAGACCGGAGGCATCCAGTCCCTCAGGAGCTGGAGTTTCAGGCAGTGTGAGCCACCTGACATGGGTGCTAGGACTGAACTCTAGAACTCTGCACGGATGGAACATGTTCTAAACCACTACCATCTCTCCAGCCCCTGGAAATATATTTAAAAAACAAGTCACGAACTCAGCTAGAGAAAATGATCCACACAGTTGTGTTTCTCCTTTGCCTGTGTGAAAGCTTTCTAACAACTCCAGGGTTGGATGTGTATGAAGTCACTGACTATTCAGTGTGTTCCAGAGGACAAGGTGACTCAAACCAGGGCTCCAAAGGAAATAACTGAAATCTCTAAACTTAGAAACTGAAAACATTCTCTTTGTAGAATTCTATAGCAATTGCATGAAAAAGAAGCTTAATTGCATGAAAAATAAACTTCGTCTCATTTTGGGAACTTAAATTTACCTTTCAGTCATGTGCTTCAGTGACTGTACTCTCAGTATTTTTCCTGGCATCAGTTGGAAGGAACTTGCCCCACTCCCACCCCCTGACACACCAGCCTCCTGATTAAAACACCCCTCTGCATTTTGCTCTCTCTCTCCATGGAGGCAGAAGGGGGGAGCATCCAGTCACCAGCAGCATCTACCCTTGAGACCCTGGGGATGTCTCAGGAGGTCTTTATTCAGTGAGATTCTAGCATTCAGACCATAGGATGTCTCTGGAGGGTTATTCAGTGAGCTGAAACCTTCTGAGATTATTCAGGAAGGTATGATTTGTGGAAGGAGAGCTCTGAATGCAGAGAATGTTATTATTGGACTTTATTACTGTCACAAGGATGCTGCATTTCTCAGGAAATGTATGCTAATGTATTTCCACTTGCTTTTTTAAGGCCTTGAGTTGGATGGGCTGAATATTAAAGCTATTTGGTTGCTAAAAAATAGAACCTACACACTGTAAACTACATGTTATTATTTTTAAAAAGCAGTTATCTCTCAGCATTTGGTATAAATAACAATGAAACTTAGGCAGACTTACATCTTGGTATATATTTTTTAAGTCACATACAATTGACATGCAGGCTAACTAGAACTAAATAGTTTTTTTTTAAATAAAATTATGAAAAATGTAAATAATTTTCTACCTTTTTCAGGGTTTTTGTTTTGTTTTGTTTTGTTTGTTTTTTGAGACAGGGTTTCTCTGTATTGCTTTGAAGGTTGTCCTGGAATTCACTTTGTAGACCAGGCTAACTTCGAACTCACAGAGATCTGCCTGCCTCTGCCTCTCCAGTGGTGGGATTAAAGGCGTGCGCCACCAATGCCCAGCTACTCTTTTCAGTTTAAATAACAAAAGAATACTGGTAGAATGATGGAATTTTATAGCAAAATAAATTTTGTTTTTAATATCTCTTACTGGTTTCCAGTTCAATATCTTTTATTGAATGTTTCTTAGCAGTGAGGTTAGGACCTGAGTGCAAACCTTTCACACACAGGAACACAATGAGAGATGTTCTGGTCTAATCCAGCTGCCATCAGAGATAACAAATACCTTATCTCCAGGTCACTGACTTACATAATATTGTTGACTACCAATCTTTTATTATCGACTGTGAATTCTATCATTATAGCCAGATTTTGGATATAATCATTTTCACAGCTTTGTTCTTTCTTTCCATACACAGTAAAGATTTCTTTGTCTTTCAGAATCTCTAAAGTAGGAATTTGTGGCATTCTCCCAGATATTGTACATATATGAAGTTATGACTTGTAAGACATTATATATGTCATACAATTATTATGCCTAACAGGAGCCACAGGGTCTTTCCCAAACGTGACACATTGACATAAATGA